>NC_091338.1:26869048-27169048 GCF_038502225.1 Cherax quadricarinatus
CACATTCCTCACCGGCAATATGTGACAAAGCCTACAGATCAGCCTTCCTTTGGCTTTCGCTTGTAGAGAGGCTGCTACTGCTAAGTACAAAGCATGGCGAAGGTATAAGAGACATCTTACCACCTATAACAGGAACTTGCACATGCAAGCCTGTAGGCATATGGGTGATGTTCAAAAGTGGGCCATTGCTAAATGGGAGGTGGACACTAAAAGAAAGTTAGCATCAGGTAGGGTAGGCTCCAAAACCTGGTGGTCCCTGGTCAAGGACAGACAAGGTTATCTGCCTGATGAACTTATTCCACCTCTAAATCGACAGGATGGGACCACCTCTACTAGTAGTCAAGAGAAGGCGGACCTCTTTGCTGAACACTTTGCTATCCAAAATGCAAGTTCCTGATCCAGCAAGGGACCCTCCTTGGCTAGCTGCAAGAACTGTGTCAAAACTGTCAGTGGTGATAATAATGGCAGGAGGAGGTGCATTTCCTTCTTAAATCACTTGACCTAGGAAAAGGGCCTGGGTGGGCCCAGATAGCTTGGATCTTCCAAGATTGCTGAGAAGATGTGCAGACGAGCTAGCAGCACCTCTAACTCACATCTTTCAGCACTGCCTAGTACAGTGCAAATGGCCCTCCATGGAAAGAGGCAAATGTAGTCCCTGTTCACAAAAAAGAAGAGCAGAGCAGAAATCAGCAACTACAGACCAGTGTCACCCTCCTGTCAATCACTGGTAAGATCCTTGAGACAATAATCTCAAGACAAATGACAGATTTTTTTGACTACCACTCACTACTTTGTGATCGTCAATATGGCTTCAGGAAAGGTTACTCTGCTGCTGATCTGTTGTTAAACCTCTCCACTAAGTGGCACCAGTCACTGGATGAATCCAAAGTCAGCTGTGTGGTAGCACGACATTGCTGGCGCTTTGACCGGGTGTGGCACCAGGGCCTCTTAGCAAAACTTCAAGCACTGGGAATTGCAGGCTCTACGTTATGTCTCCTCAGTGATTACCTTCATGGTAGATCTCTAAGTGTAGTTCTCTGCAGGACATCCTATTGGGGCAAGTGTTCCACAAGGAAGCGTACTGGGACCAATGTTATGGAATGTCTACTTCAACGACCTTCTTCATCTCATCCCAGAATCACATGCATATGCAGACGACTGTACCCTGACATTCACTTATCCAAGAGAAGAAATGCCAGCTGCTCTAAGCTACATCAATCACCAGCTGAGAGCTATATCAGCTTGGGGAAATAGATGGCAAGTAACATTTGCACCTGAGAAAACGCAAATGATGATCGTCTCTAGGCACCATGATGGTAATGCTGGTGCAGTAGTAAGGATGAATGGGAGGGTGTTGGCACCTGGAGAAGAAGGTGATATCCTTGGGATGAAATTTGACTCCAAACTAACCATGAAGAACTATGTTGTAAATCTTGCAAACAAGGCAGCCAGGAAGCTTACAGCACTTCGCCGTATCTCGCATCTTCATGACAGTAGGGGCTGCAAGATTCTGTACGAGGTACAAGTACGCTCACACGTTGAGTATGCTCTACTTTCTTGGTTTGCCTGCTCCCCCTCTCATCTGCGACTGCTTGACAGATCCTGGGTAGATCTGTCATTTCAGCAGAGCCTTCAACATAGGAGGCATGTGGGTGGCCTTACTGTTATGTACAAGGCCAATATTGTCAAAGTACCACACTTGGATCCACTTCGAGGACAGCGTGAAACAAGCTTTTATGCCACAAGACGGGCAGAAAACATCAACTTCACTCTGGCTGTACCCTTCTCCAGAACATCACTCCATCTGATATCCTATATACCCATGATGACTCGAGTATGGAACACATTCGTACAGCATAATGATGTCAACGAGATAAAGTCAGTTTATCACATGAAAATGCTGGCCCACAGATGGCTCCAACTTCATCCTGTTCCCTACTTGTATGTCTCATAATAATAAAAATGCTTTCAAATGAGCTGGATGTAGGTAATAGCCTCAGCTTGCCAATAAAGTTAGGAATCCTTAACCTGTAAATAGCTGTCAATAAAGCTAGGGATCCTTAACCTTGTCAAACCCTGTGTAAACAAAAAAAAGAGAGAAAAAGAGAGAGAGAGAGAGAGAGAGAGAGAGAGAGAGAGAGAGAGAGAGAGAGAGAGAGAGAGAGAGAGAGAGAGAGAGAGAGAGAGAGAGAGAGAGAGAACCTTATTATCTAGATAATTTCTAGAAATTTGTGAAACTGCCATGTGTGAATGTTAATCACAGAAATATTGCCCACTCACAAATAAAAGTATAGTTAAATAATCTAAATACAACAATGACACAGGTGAGAAGGTCACACCCTCTACTGGCTCAGTGATGACACAGGTGAGAAGGTCACACCCTCTACTGGCTCAGTGATGACACAGGTGAGAAGGTCACACCCTCTACTGGCTCAGAGATGACACAGGTGAGAAGGTCACACCCTCTACTGGCTCAGAGATGACACAGGTGAGAAGGTCACACCCTCTACTGGCTCAGAGATGACACAGGTGAGAAGGTCACACCCTCTACTGGCTCAGAGATGACACAGGTGAGAAGGTCACACCCCTCACTGGCTACTGGCTCAGAGATGACACAGATGAGAAGGTCACACCCTCTACTGGCTCAGAGATGACACAAGTGAGAAGGTCACACCCTCTATTGGCTCAGAGATGACACAGGTGAGAAGGTCACACCCTCTACTGGCTCAGTGATGACACAAGTGAGAAGGTCACACCCTCTATTGGCTCAGAGATGACACAGGTGAGAAGGTCACACCCTCTACTGGCTCAGTGATGACACAAGTGAGAAGGTCACACCCTCTATTGGCTCAGAGATGACACAGGTGAGAAGATCACACTCTCTACTGGCTCAGAGATGACACAGGTGAGAAGGTCACACCCTCTATTGGCTCAGAGATGACACAGGTGAGAAGGTCACACCCTCTACTGGCTCAGTGATGACACAGGTGAGAAGGTCACACCCTCTACTGGCTCAAAGATGACACAGGTGAGAAGGTCACACCCTCTACTGGCTCAGAGATGACACAGGTGAGGTCACACCCTCAACTGGCTCAATGATGACACAGGTGAGAAGGTCACACCCTCTACTGGCTCAATGATGACACAGGTGAGGTCACACCCTCTACTGGCTCAATTTAAGGAAATGCATTAGGTTAATTATCATGTCCACAATTTCCCAAACATAATAAACAAAGAACATCAAAAAAGGTATAAAATACCGACAGGTTGGTAGGTAAGACACATAGTGCGGAGACTGTCGGAAGACCGTCCGACAGTCTCCGCACTGTCGCTTCATCTTCACATAGTTCCTGACTGTGGAACTGAACTTCTCCAGGCTGAGGGACTGACAACCTCAAATTCTACGACCTCAAGGGTGATGGACTGATTACATCGTCTTCACATCTCTACTGTTCCTGCCTACTTTCTGTACTCGACTGAAGAAGCCTACTGTGTAGGCGAAACGTTTCGGAATAAAGTTGCCTAACTGTTGCCTATGTGTCTTACCTACCATAGTAAACAACACAAAATAAACTACACACATACTGTAAGCAGAAACAAACATTAATATTATTAAAGGTAACATCGTAATGGACCAGTAGCGTTACTTCAGTGTTCCTTCTTTCTTAATTTTTTATATAGTTCCTGCATAGAATGACAACACAAATAATAATGACAACACAAATAATAATGACAGAACAAATAATAATGACAACACAAATAATAATGACAACACAAATAATAATGACAACACAAATAATAATGACAACACAAATAATAATGACAACACAAATAATAATGACAACACAATAATGAAAAAAAATAAAATGACAACACAAATAATAAATGACAACAAACAATAATAATGAAAAAATAATGACAACAAATAAATAATAACTAATAAATAATGACAGAACAAATAATAATGACACACAAATAATAATGACAACACAAATAATAATGACAACACAAATAATAATGACAACACAAATAATAATGACAACACAAATAATAATGACAACACAACAATAATGACAACAATAAATAATAATGACAACACAAATAATGACAACATAATAATGACAAATAATAAATAATAATGACAACACAAATAATAATGACAACACAAATAATAATGACAACACAATAATAATGACAACACAAATAATAATGACAACATAATAATGACAACACAAATAATAATGACAACACAATAATAATGACAACACAATAATAATGACAACATAATAATGACAACACAAATAATAATGACAACACAAATAATAATGACAACACAAATAATAATGACAACACAAATAATAATGACAACACAAATAATAATGACAACACAAATAATAATGACAATACAAATAATAATGACAACACAAATAATAATGACAACATAATAATGACAACACAAAATAATAATGACAACACAAAAAAAAATAAAACAAAAATAATAATTACAACACAAATAATAATTACAACACAAATAATATTCAAAACAAAATTATAATTTAAAAAAAAATAATAATGACAACACAAATAATAATGACAACACAAATAATAATGACAACACAATAATAATGACAACACAAATAATAATGACAACACAAATAATAATGACAACACAAATAATAATGACAACACAAATAATAATGACAACACAAATAATAATGACAACACAAATAATAATGACAACACAAATAATAATGACAACACAATAATAATGACAACACAACAATAAGACACAAATAATAAACAAATAATAATAATAATACAACACAATAATGATAATAAAATACATCACAATAATAATGACAACACAAATAATAATGACAACACAAATAATAATGACAACACAAATAATAATGACAACACAATAATAATGACAACACAAATAATAATGACAACACAATAATAATGACAACACAAATAATAATGACAACACAAATAATAATGACAACACAAATAATAATGACAACACAAATAATAATGACAACACAAATAATAATGACAACACAAATAATAATGACAACACAATAATAATGACAACACAAATAATAATGACAACACAAATAATAATGACAACACAAATAATAATGACAACACAAATAATAATGACAACACAAATAATAATGACAACACAAATAATAATGACAACACAAATAATAATGACAACACAAATAATAATGACAACACAAATAATAATGACAACACAAATAATAATGACAACACAAATAATAATGACAACACAAATAATAATGACAACACAAATAATAATGACAACACAAATAATAATGACAACACAAATAATAATGACAACACAAATAATAATGACAACACAAATAATAATGACAACACAAATAATAATGACAACACAAATAATAATGACAACACAAATAATAATGACAACACAAATAATAATGACAACACAAATAATAATGACAACACAAATAATAATGACAACACAAATAATAATGACAACACAAATAATAATGACAACACAAATAATAATGACAACACAATAATAATGACAACACAAATAATAATGACAACACAAATAATAATGACAACACAAATAATAATGACAACACAAATAATAATGACAACACAAATAATAATGACAACACAAATAATAATGACAACACAAATAATAATGACAACACAAATAATAATGACAACACAAATAATAATGACAACACAAATAATAATGACAACACAAATAATAATGACAACACAAATAATAATGACAACACAAATAATAATGACAACACAAATAATAATGACAACACAAATAATAATGACAACACAAATAATAATGACAACACAAATAATAATGACAACACAAATAATAATGACAACACAAATAATAATGACAACACAAATAATAATGACAACACAAATAATAATGACAACACAAATAATAATGACAACACAAATAATAATGACAACACAAATAATAATGACAACACAAATAATAATGACAACACAAATAATAATGACAACACAAATAATAATGACAACACAAATAATAATGACAACACAAATAATAATGACAACACAAATAATAATGACAACACAAATAATAATGACAACACAAATAATAATGACAACACAAATAATAATGACAACACAAATAATAATGACAACACAAATAATAATGACAACACAAATAATAATGACAACACAAATAATAATGACAACACAAATAATAATGACAACACAAATAATAATGACAACACAAATAATAATGACAACACAAATAATAATGACAACACAAATAATAATGACAACACAAATAATAATGACAACACAAATAATAATGACAACACAAATAATAATGACAACACAAATAATAATGACAACACAATAATAATAATTACAACACAAATAATAATGACAACACAAATAATAATGACAACACAAATAATAATGACAACACAAATAATAATGACAACACAAATAATAATGACAACACAAATAATAATGACAACACAAATAATAATGACAACACAAATAATAATGACAACACAAATAATAATGACAACACAAATAATAATGACAACACAAATAATAATGACAACACAAATAATAATGACAACACAGTAATAATGACAGCACAAATAATAATGACAACACATATAATAATGACAACACAAATAATAATGACAACACAATAATAATGACAACACAAATAATAATGACAACACAATAATAATGACAACACAAATAATAATGACAACACAATAATAATGACAACACAAATAATAATGACAACACAATAATAATGACAACACAAATAATAATGACAACACAATAATAATGACAACACAAATAATAATGACAACACAAATAATAATGACAACACAAATAATAATGACAACACAATAATAATGACAACACAAATAATAATGACAACACATATAATAATGACAACACAAATATTAGTGACAACACAATAATAATGACAACACAAATAATAATGACAACACAATAATAATGACAACACAAATAATAATGACAACACATATAATAATGACAACACAAATAATAATGACAACACAATAATAATGACAACACTAATAATAATGACAACACAATAATAATGACAACACAAATAATAATGACAACACAATAATAATGACAACACAAATAATAATGACAACACAAATAATAATGACAACACAAATAATAATGACAACACAAATAATAATGACAACACAATAATAATGACAACACAAATAATAATGACAACACAAATAATAATGACAACACAAATAATAATGACAACACAATAATAATGACAACACAAATAATAATGACAACACAATAATAATGACAACACAAATAATAATGACAACACAATAATAATGACAACACAAATAATAATGACAACACAAATAATAATGACAACACAAATAATAATGACAACACAAATAATAATGACAACACAAATAATAATGACAACACAATAATAATGACAACACAGTAATAATGACAACACAAATAATAATGACAACACAATAATAATGACAACACAAATAATAATGACAACACAAATAATAATGACAACACAATAATAATGACAACACAAATAATAATGACAACACAAATAATAATGACAACACAATAATAATGACAACACAAATAATAATGACAACACAAATAATAATGACAACACAATAATAATGACAACACAATAATAATGACAACACAAATAATAATGACAACACAAATAATAATGACAACACAATAATAATGACAACACAATAATAATGACAACACAAATAATAATGACAACACAAATAATAATGACAACACAATAATAATGACAACACAATAATAATGACAACACAAATAATAATGACAACACAAATAATAATGACAACACAAATAATAATGACAACATGAAATATATAAAATAACAGAAAATTATTTGAATTTTCAAGATTATTTGAATTTTCAAGCGTCACTGTTATATATTAGTTGTGTGTGGCGCCACTTGAATGTTACGGCTCAGCGTCACTGTTATATATTAGTTGTGTGTGACGCCACTTGAATGTTACGGCTTAGCGTCACTGTTATATATTAGTTGTGTGTGGCGCCACTTGAATGTTACGGCTAAGCGTCACTGTTATATATTAGTTGTGTGTGGCGCCACTTGAATGTTACGGCTCAGCGTCACTGTTATATATTAGTTGTGTGTGGCGCCACTTGAATGTTACAGCTCAGCATCACTGTTATATATTAGTTGTGTGTGGCGCCACTTGAATGTTACAGCTCAGCGTCACTGTTATATATTAGTTGTGTGTGGCGCCACTTGAATGTTACAGCTCAGCGTCACTGTTATATATTAGTTGTGTGTGGCGCCACTTGAATGTTACGGCTCAGCGTCACTGTTATATATTAGTTGTGTGTGGCGTCACTTGAATGTTACGGCTCAGCGTCACTGTTATATATTAGTTATGTGTGGCGCCACTTGAATGTTACGGCTTAGCGTCACTGTTATATATTAGTTGTGTGTGGCGCCACTTGAATGTTACGGCTAAGCGTCACTGTTATATATTAGTTGTGTGTAGCGCCACTTGAATGTTACGGCTCATCGTCACTGTTATATATTAGTTGTGTGTGGCGCCACTTGAATGTTACAGCTCAGCGTCACTGTTATATATTAGTTGTGTGTGGCGCCACTTGAATGTTACAGCTCAGCGTCACTGTTATATATTAGTTGTGTGTGGCGCCACTTGAATGTTACAGCTCAGCGTCACTGTTATATATTAGTTGTGTGTGGCGCCACTTGAATGTTACGGCTCAGCGTCACTGTTATATATTAGTTGTGTGTGGCGCCACTTGAATGTTACGGCTCAGCGTCACTGTTATATATTAGTTGTGTGTGGCGCCACTTGAATGTTACGGCTCAGCGTCACTGTTATATATTAGTTGTGTGTGGCGCCACTTGAATGTTACGGCTCAGCGTCACTGTTATATATTAGTTGTGTGTGGCGCCACTTGAATGTTACGGCTCAGCGTCACTGTTATATATTAGTTGTGTGTGGCGCCACTTGAATGTTACGGCTCAGCGTCACTGTTATATATTAGTTGTGTGTGGCGCCACTTGAATGTTACGGCTCAGCGTCACTGTTATATATTAGTTGTGTGTGACGCCACTTGAATGTTACGGCTTAGCGTCACTGTTATATATTAGTTGTGTGTGGCGCCACTTGAATGTTACGGCTAAGCGTCACTGTTATATATTAGTTGTGTGTGGCGCCACTTGAATGTTACAGCTCAGCGTCACTGTTATATATTAGTTGTGTGTGGCGCCACTTGAATGTTACGGCTCAGCGTCACTGTTATATATTAGTTGTGTGTGGCGCCACTTGAATGTTACGGCTCAGCGTCACTGTTATATATTAGTTGTGTGTGGCGCCACTTGAATGTTACGGCTCAGCGTCACTGTTATATATTAGTTGTGTGTGGCGCCACTTGAATGTTACGGCTCAGCGTCACTGTTATATATTAGTTGTGTGTGGCGCCACTTGAATGTTACGGCTCAGCGTCACTGTTATATATTAGTTGTGTGTGACGCCACTTGAATGTTACGGCTTAGCGTCACTGTTATATATTAGTTGTGTGTGGCGCCACTTGAATGTTACGGCTAAGCGTCACTGTTATATATTAGTTGTGTGTGGCGCCACTTGAATGTTACGGCTCAGCGTCACTGTTATATATTAGTTGTGTGTGGCGCCACTTGAATGTTACAGCTCAGCATCACTGTTATATATTAGTTGTGTGTGGCGCCACTTGAATGTTACGGCTCAGCGTCACTGTTATATATTAGTTGTGTGTGGCGTCACTTGAATGTTACGGCTCAGCGTCACTGTTATATATTAGTTGTGTGTGGCGCCACTTGAATGTTACGGCTTAGCGTCACTGTTATATATTAGTTGTGTGTGGCGCCACTTGAATGTTACGGCTAAGCGTCACTGTTATATATTAGTTGTGTGTAGCGCCACTTGAATGTTACGGCTCATCGTCACTGTTATATATTAGTTGTGTGTGGCGCCACTTGAATGTTACAGCTCAGCGTCACTGTTATATATTAGTTGTGTGTGGCGCCACTTGAATGTTACAGCTCAGCGTCACTGTTATATATTAGTTGTGTGTGGCGCCACTTGAATGTTACGGCTCAGCATCACTGTTATATATTAGTTGTGTGTGGCGCCACTTGAATGTTACGGCTCAGCGTCACTGTTATATATTAGTTGTGTGTGGCGCCACTTGAATGTTACGGCTCAGCGTCACTGTTATATATTAGTTGTGTGTGGCGCCACTTGAATGTTACGGCTCAGCGTCACTGTTATATATTAGTTGTGTGTGGCGCCACTTGAATGTTACGGCTCAGCGTCACTGTTATATATTAGTTGTGTGTAGCGCCACTTGAATGTTACGGCTCAGCGTCACTGTTATATATTAGTTGTGTGTGGCGCCACTTGAATGTTACGGCTCAGCGTCACTGTTATATATTAGTTGTGTGTGGCGCCACTTGAATGTTACGGCTCAGCGTCACTGTTATATATTAGTTGTGTGTGACGCCACTTGAATGTTACGGCTTAGCGTCACTGTTATATATTAGTTGTATGTGGCGCCACTTGAATGTTACGGCTAAGCGTCACTGTTATATATTAGTTGTGTGTGGCGCCACTTGAATGTTACGGCTCAGCGTCACTGTTATATATTAGTTGTGTGTGGCGCCACTTGAATGTTACAGCTCAGCATCACTGTTATATATTAGTTGTGTGTGGCGCCACTTGAATGTTACAGCTCAGCGTCACTGTTATATATTAGTTGTGTGTGGCGCCACTTGAATGTTACAGCTCAGCGTCACTGTTTTATATTAGTTGTGTGTGGCGCCAATTGAATGTTACGGCTCAGCGTCACTGTTATATATTAGTTGTGTGTGGCGCCACTTGAATGTTACGGCTCAGCGTCACTGTTATATATTAGTTGTGTGTGGCGCCACTTGAATGTTACGGCTTAGCGTCACTGTTATATATTAGTTGTGTGTGGCGCCACTTGAATGTTACGGCTAAGCGTCACTGTTACATATTAGTTGTGTGTGGCGCCACTTGAATGTTACGGCTCAGCGTCACTGTTATATATTAGTTGTGTGTGGCGCCACTTGAATGTTACAGCTCAGCGTCACTGTTATATATTAGTTGTGTGTGGCGCCACTTGAATGTTACAGCTCAGCGTCACTGTTATATATTAGTTGTGTGTGGCGCCACTTGAATGTTACAGCTCAGCGTCACTGTTATATATTAGTTGTGTGTGGCGCCACTTGAATGTTACGGCTCAGCGTCACTGTTATATATTAGTTGTGTGTGGCGCCACTTGAATGTTACGGCTCAGCGTCACTGTAATATATTAGTTGTGTGTGGCGCCACTTGAATGTTACGGCTTAGCGTCACTGTTATATATTAGTTGTGTGTGGCGCCACTTGAAAGTTACGGCTCAGCGTCACTGTTATATATTAGTTGTGTGTGGCGCCACTTGAATGTTACGGCTCAGCGTCACTGTTATATATTAGTTGTGTGTGGCGCCACTTGAATGTTACAGCTCAGCGTCACTGTTATATATTAGTTGTGTGTGGCGCCACTTGAATGTTACAGCTCAGCGTCACTGTTATATATTAGTTGTGTGTGGCGCCACTTGAATGTTACGGCTCAGCGTCACTGTTATATATTAGTTGTGTGTGGCGCCACTTGAATGTTACGGCTCAGCGTCACTGTTATATATTAGTTGTGTGTGGCGCCACTTGAATGTTACGGCTCAGCGTCACTGTTATATATTAGTTGTGTGTGGCGCCACTTGAATGTTACGGCTCAGCGTCACTGTTATATATTAGTTGTGTGTGGCGCCACTTGAATGTTACGGCTCAGCGTCACTGTTATATATTAGTTGTGTGTGGCGCCTTGAATGTTACTCAGCGTCACTGTTATATATTAGTTGTGTGTGGCGTCACTTGAATGTTACTCAGCGTCACTGTTATATATTAGTTGTGTGTGGCGCCACTTGAATGTTACGGCTCAGCGTCACTGTTATATATTAGTTGTGTGTGGCGCCACTTGAATGTTACGGCTCAGCGTCACTGTTATATATTAGTTGTGAGTGGACCCACTTGAATGTTAAGGCTCAGCGTCACTGTTATATATTAGTTGTGAGTGCCGCCACTTGAATGTTACAACTCAGCGTCACAGTTATATATTAGTTGTGTGTGGCGCCACTTGAATGTTACGGCTCAGCGTCACTGTTATATATTAGTTGTGTGTGGCGCCACTTGAATGTTACGGCTCAGCGTCACTGTTATATATTAGTTGTGTGTGGCGCCACTTGAATGTTACGGCTCAGCGTCACTGTTATATATTAGTTGTGTGTGGCGCCACTTGAATGTTACGGCTCAGCGTCACTGTTATATATTAGTTGTGTGTGGCGCCACTTGAATGTTACGGCTCAGCGTCACTGTTATATATTAGTTGTGTGTGGCGCCACTTGAATGTTACGGCTCAGCGTCACTGTTATATATTAGTTGTGTGTGGCGCCACTTGAATGTTACGGCTCAGCGTCACTGTTATATATTAGTTGTGTGTGGCGCCACTTGAATGTTACGGCTCAGCGTCACTGTTATATATTAGTTGTGTGTGGCGCCACTTGAATGTTACGGCTCAGCGTCACTGTTATATATTAGTTGTGTGTGGCGCCACTTAAATGTTATCGCTCAGCGTCACTGTTATATATTAGTTGTGTGTGGCGCCACTTGGATGTTACAGCTCAGCGTCACTGTTATATATTAGTTGTGTGTGGCGCCACTTGAATGTTACGGCTCAGCGTCACTGTTATATATTAGTTGTGTGTGGCGCCACTTGAATGTTACGGCTCAGCGTCACTGTTATATATTAGTTGTGTGTGGCGCCACTTGAATGTTACGGCTCAGCGTCACTGTTATATATTAGTTGTGTGTGGCGCCACTTGAATGTTACGGCTCAGCGTCACTGTTATATATTAGTTGTGTGTGGCGCCACTTGAATGTTACGGCTCAGCGTCACTGTTATATATTAGTTGTGTGTGGCGCCACTTGAATGTTACGGCTCAGCGTCACTGTTATATATTAGTTGTGTGTGGCGCCACTTGAATGTTACGGCTCAGCGTCACTGTTATATATTAGTTGTGTGTGGCGCCACTTGAATGTTACGGCTCAGCGTCACTGTTATATATTAGTTGTTTGTGGCGCCACTTGAATGTTACGGCAGCGTCACTGTTATATATTAGTTGTGTGTGGCGCCACTTGAATGTTACGTCAGCGTCACTGTTATATATTAGTTGTGTGTGGCGCCACTTGAATGTTACGGCTCAGCGTCACTGTTATATATTAGTTGTGTGTGGCGCCACTTGAATGTTACGGCTCAGCGTCACTGTTATATATTAGTTGTGTGTGGCGCCACTTGAATGTTACGGCTCAGCGTCACTGTTATATATTAGTTGTGTGTGGCGCCACTTGAATGTTACGGCTCAGCGTCACTGTTATATATTAGTTGTGTGTGGCGCCACTTGAATGTTACGGCTCAGCGTCACTGTTATATATTAGTTGTGTGTGGCGCCACTTGAATGTTACGGCTCAGCGTCACTGTTATATATTAGTTGTGTGTGGCGCCACTTGAATGTTACGGCTCACTGTTATATATCAGTTGTGTGTGGCGCCACTTGAATGTTACGACTCAGCGTCACTGTTATATATTAGTTGTGTGTGGCGCCACTTGAATGTTACGGCTCAGCGTCACAGTTATATATTAGTTGTGTGTGGCGCCACTTGAATGTTACGGCTCAGCGTCACTGTTATATATTAGTTGTGTGTGGCGCCACTTGAATGTTACGGCTCAGCGTCACTGTTATATATTAGTTGTGTGTGGCGCCACTTGAATGTTACGGCTCAGCGTCACTGTTATATATTAGTTGTGTGTGGCGCCACTTGAATGTTACGGCTCAGCGTCACTGTTATATATTAGTTGTGTGTGGCGCCACTTGAATGTTACGGCTCAGCGTCACAGTTATATATTAGTTGTGTGTGGCGCCACTTGAATGTTACTCAGCGTCACTGTTATATATTAGTTGTGTGTGGCGCCACTTGAATGTTACGGCTCAGCGTCACTGTTATATATTAGTTGTGTGTGGCGCCACTTGAATGTTACGGCTCAGCGTCACTGTTATATATTAGTTGTGTGTGGCGCCACTTGAATGTTACGGCTCAGCGTCACTGTTATATATTAGTTGTGTGTGGCGCCACTTGAATGTTACGGCTCAGCGTCACTGTTATATATTAGTTGTGTGTGGCGCCACTTGAATGTTACGGCTCAGCGTCACTGTTATATATTAGTTGTGTGTGGCGCCACTTGAATGTTACGGCTCAGCGTCACTGTTATATATTAGTTGTGTGTGGCGCCACTTGAATGTTACGGCTCAGCGTCACTGTTATATATTAGTTGTGTGTGGCGCCACTTGAATGTTACGGCTCAGCGTCACTGTTATATATTAGTTGTGTGTGGCGCCACTTGAATGTTACGGCTCAGCGTCACTGTTATATATTAGTTGTGTGTGGCGCCACTTGAATGTTACGGCTCAGCGTCACTGTTATATATTAGTTGTGTGTGGCGCCACTTGAATGTTACGGCTCAGCGTCACTGTTATATATTAGTTGTGTGTGGCGCCACTTGAATGTTACGGCTCAGCGTCACTGTTATATATTAGTTGTGTGTGGCGCCACTTGAATGTTACGGCTCAGCGTCACTGTTATATATTAGTTGTGTGTGGCGCCTCACTTGAATGTTACGCCACTTGAATGTTACTCAGCGTCACTGTTATATATTAGTTGTGTGTGGCGCCACTTGAATGTTACTTGAATGCTCAGCGTCACTGTTATATATTAGTTGTGTGTGGCGCCACTTGAATGTTACGGCTCAGCGTCACTGTTATATATTAGTTGTGTGTGGCGCCACTTGAATGTTACGGCTCAGCGTCACTGTTATATATTAGTTGTGTGTGGCGCCACTTGAATGTTACGGCTCAGCGTCACTGTTATATATTAGTTGTGTGTGGCGCCACTTGAATGTTACGGCTCAGCGCACTGTCGCCAGCGTCACGTCACTGTTATATATTAGTTGTGTGTGGCGCCACTTGAATGTTACGGCTCAGCGTCACTGTTATATATTAGTTGTGTGTGGCGCCACTTGAATGTTACGGCTCAGCGTCACTGTTATATATTAGTTGTGTGTGGCGCCACTTGAATGTTACGGCTCAACGTCACTGTTATATATTAGTTGTGTGTGGCGCCACTTGAATGTTACGGCTCAGCGTCACTGTTATATATTAGTTGTGTGTGGCGCCACTTGAATGTTACGGCTCAGCGTCACTGTTATATATTAGTTGTGTGTGGCGCCACTTGAATGTTACGGCTCAGCGTCACTGTTATATATTAGTTGTGTGTGGCGCCACTTGAATGTTACAGCTCAGCGCCACTTGAATGTTACGGCTCAGCGTCACTGTTATATATTAGTTGTGTGTGGCGCCACTTGAATGTTACGGCTCAGCGTCACTGTTATATATTAGTTGTTTGTGGCGCCACTTGAATGTTACGGCTCAGCGTCACTGTTATATATTAGTTGTGTGTGGCGCCACTTGAATGTTACGGCTCAGCGTCACTGTTATATATTAGTTGTGTGTTGAATGTTACGCAGCGTCACTGTTATATATTAGTTGTGTGTGGCGCCACTTGAATGTTACGGCTCAGCGTCACTGTTATATATTAGTTGTGTGTGGCGCCACTTGAATGTTACGGCTCAGCGTCACTGTTATATATTAGTTGTGTGTGGCGCCACTTGAATGTTACGGCTCAGCGTCACTGTTATATATTAGTTGTGTGTGGCGCCACTTGAATGTTACGGCTCAGCGTCACTGTTATATATTAGTTGTGTGTGGCGCCACTTGAATGTTACGGCTCAGCGTCACTGTTATATATTAGTTGTGTGTGGCGCCACTTGAATGTTACGGCTCAGCGTCACTGTTATATATTAGTTGTGTGTGGCGCCACTTGAATGTTACGGCTCAGCGTCACTGTTATATATTAGTTGTGTGTGGCGCCACTTGAATGTTACGGCTCAGCGTCACTGTTATATATTAGTTGTGTGTGGCGCCACTTGAATGTTACGGCTCAGCGTCACTGTTATATATTAGTTGTGTGTGGCGCCACTTGAATGTTACGGCTCAGCGTCACTGTTATATATTAGTTGTGTGTGGCGCCACTTGAATGTTACGGCTCAGCGTCACTGTTATATATTAGTTGTGTGTGGCGCCACTTGAATGTTACGGCTCAGCGTCACTGTTATATATTAGTTGTGTGTGGCGCCACTTGAATGTTACGGCTCAGCGTCACTGTTATATATTAGTTGTGTGTGGCGCCACTTGAATGTTACGGCTCAGCGTCACTGTTATATATTAGTTGTGTGTGGCGCCACTTGAATGTTACGGCTCAGCGTCACTGTTATATATTAGTTGTGTGTGGCGCCACTTGAATGTTACGGCTCAGCGTCACTGTTATATATTAGTTGTGTGTGGCGCCACTTGAATGTTACGGCTCAGCGTCACTGTTATATATTAGTTGTGTGTGGCGCCACTTGAATGTTACGGCTCAGCGTCACTGTTATATATTAGTTGTGTGTGGCGCCACTTGAATGTTACGGCTCAGCGTCACTGTTATATATTAGTTGTGTGTGGCGCCACTTGAATGTTACGGCTCAGCGTCACTGTTATATATTAGTTGTGTGTGGCGCCACTTGAATGTTACGGCTCAGCGTCACTGTTATATATTAGTTGTGTGTGGCGCCACTTGAATGTTACGGCTCAGCGTCACTGTTATATATTAGTTGTGTGTGGCGCCACTTGAATGTTACGGCTCAGCGTCACTGTTATATATTAGTTGTGTGTGGCGCCACTTGAATGTTACGGCTCAGCGTCACTGTTATATATTAGTTGTGTGTGGCGCCACTTGAATGTTACGGCTCAGCGTCACTGTTATATATTAGTTGTGTGTGGCGCCACTTGAATGTTACGGCTCAGCGTCACTGTTATATATTAGTTGTGTGTGGCGCCACTTGAATGTTACGGCTCAGCGTCACTGTTATATATTAGTTGTGTGTGGCGCCACTTGAATGTTACGGCTCAGCGTCACTGTTATATATTAGTTGTGTGTGGCGCCACTTGAATGTTACGGCTCAGCGTCACTGTTATATATTAGTTGTGTGTGGCGCCACTTGAATGTTACGGCTCAGCGTCACTGTTATATATTAGTTGTGTGTGGCGCCACTTGAATGTTACGGCTCAGCGTCACTGTTATATATTAGTTGTGTGTGGCGCCACTTGAATGTTACGGCTCAACGTCACTGTTATATATTAGTTGTGTGTGGCGCCTCAGCGTCACTGTTATATATTAGTTGTGTGTGGCGCCACTTGAATGTTACGGCTCAGCGTCACTGTTATATATTAGTTGTGTGTGGCGCCACTTGAATGTTACGGCTCAGCGTCACTGTTATATATTAGTTGTGTGTGGCGCCACTTGAATGTTACGGCTCAGCGTCACTGTTATATATTAGTTGTGTGTGGCGCCACTTGAATGTTACGGCTCAGCGTCACTGTTATATATTAGTTGTGTGTGGCGCCACTTGAATGTTACGGCTCAGCGTCACTGTTATATATTAGTTGTGTGTGGCGCCACTTGAATGTTACGGCTCAGCGTCACTGTTATATATTAGTTGTGTGTGGCGCCACTTGAATGTTACGTCAGCGTCACTGTTATATATTAGTTGTGTGTGGCGCCACTTGAATGTTACGGCTCAGCGTCACTGTTATATATTAGTTGTGTGTGGCGCCACTTGAATGTTACGGCTCAGCGTCACTGTTATATATTAGTTGTGTGTGGCGCCACGTGAATGTTACGGCTCAGCGTCACTGTTATATATTAGTTGTGTGTGGCGCCACTTGAATGTTACGGCTCAGCGTCACTGTTATATATTAGTTGTGTGTGGCGCCACTTGAATGTTACGGCTCAGCGTCACTGTTATATATTAGTTGTGTGTGGCGCCACTTGAATGTTACGGCTCAGCGTCACTGTTATATATTAGTTGTGTGTGGCGCCACTTGAATGTTACGGCTCAGCGTCACTGTTATATATTAGTTGTGTGTGGCGCCACTTGAATGTTACGGCTCAGCGTCACTGTTATATATTAGTTGTGTGTGGCGCCACTTGAATGTTACGGCTCAACGTCACTGTTATATATTAGTTGTGTGTGGCGCCACTTGAATGTTACGGCTCAGCGTCACTGTTATATATTAGTTGTGTGTGGCGCCACTTGAATGTTACGGCTCAGCGTCACTGTTATATATTAGTTGTGTGTGGCGCCACTTGAATGTTACGGCTCAGCGTCACTGTTATATATTAGTTGTGTGTGGCGCCACTTGAATGTTACGGCTCAGCGTCACTGTTATATATTAGTTGTGTGTGGCGCCACTTGAATGTTACGGCTCAGCGTCACTGTTATATATTAGTTGTGTGTGGCGCCACTTGAATGTTACGGCTCAGCGTCACTGTTATATATTAGTTGTGTGTGGCGCCACTTGAATGTTACGGCTCAGCGTCACTGTTATATATTAGTTGTGTGTGGCGCCACTTGAATGTTACGGCTCAGCGTCACTGTTATATATTAGTTGTGTGTGGCGCCACTTGAATGTTACGGCTCAGCGTCACTGTTATATATTAGTTGTGTGTGGCGCCACTTGAATGTTACGGCTCAGCGTCACTGTTATATATTAGTTGTGTGTGGCGCCACTTGAATGTTACGGCTCAGCGTCACTGTTATATATTAGTTGTGTGTGGCGCCACTTGAATGTTACGGCTCAGCGTCACTGTTATATATTAGTTGTGTGTGGCGCCACTTGAATGTTACGGCTCAGCGTCACTGTTATATATTAGTTGTGTGTGGCGCCACTTGAATGTTACGGCTCAGCGTCACTGTTATATATTAGTTGTGTGTGGCGCCACTTGAATGTTACGGCTCAGCGTCACTGTTATATATTAGTTGTGTGTGGCGCCACTTGAATGTTACGGCTCAGCGTCACTGTTATATATTAGTTGTGTGTGGCGCCACTTGAATGTTACGGCTCAGCGTCACTGTTATATATTAGTTGTGTGTGGCGCCACTTGAATGTTACGGCTCAGCGTCACTGTTATATATTAGTTGTGTGTGGCGCCACTTGAATGTTACGGCTCAGCGTCACTGTTATATATTAGTTGTGTGTGTTGAATGTTACGCTCAGCGTCACTGTTATATATTAGTTGTGTGTGGCGCCACTTGAATGTTACGGCTCAGCGTCACTAATATATATTAGTTATGTGTGGCGTCACTTGAATGTTACGGCTCAGCGTCACTGTTATATATTACTTGTGTGTGGCGCCACTTGAATGTTACGGCTCAACGTCACTGTTATATATTAGTTGTGTGTGGCGCCACTTGAATGTTACGGCTCAGCGTCACTGTTATATATTAGTTGTGTGTGGCGCCACTTGAATGTTACGGCTCAGCGTCACTGTTATATATTAGTTGTGTGTGGCGCCACTTGAATGTTACGGCTCAGCGTCACTGTTATATATTAGTTGTGTGTGGCGCCACTTGAATGTTACGGCTCAGCGTCACTGTTATATATTAGTTGTGTGTGGCGCCACTTGAATGTTACGGCTCAGCGTCACTGTTATATATTAGTTGTGTGTGGCGCCACTTGAATGTTACGGCTCAGCGTCACTGTTATATATTAGTTGTGTGTGGCGCCACTTGAATGTTACGGCTCAGCGTCACTGTTATATATTAGTTGTGTGTGGCGCCACTTGAATGTTACGGCTCAGCGTCACTGTTATATATTAGTTGTGTGTGGCGCCACTTGAATGTTACGGCTCAGCGTCACTGTTATATATTAGTTGTGTGTGGCGCCACTTGAATGTTACGGCTCAGCGTCACTGTTATATATTAGTTGTGTGTGGCGCCACTTGAATGTTACGGCTCAGCGTCACTGTTATATATTAGTTGTGTGTGGCGCCACTTGAATGTTACGGCTCAGCGTCACTGTTATATATTAGTTGTGTGTGGCGCCACTTGAATGTTACGGCTCAGCGTCACTGTTATATATTAGTTGTGTGTGGCGCCACTTGAATGTTACGGCTCAGCGTCACTGTTATATATTAGTTGTGTGTGGCGCCACTTGAATGTTACGGCTCAGCGTCACTGTTATATATTAGTTGTGTGTGGCGCCACTTGAATGTTACGGCTCAGCGTCACTGTTATATATTAGTTGTGTGTGGCGCCACTTGAATGTTACGGCTCAGCGTCACTGTTATATATTAGTTGTGTGTGGCGCCACTTGAATATTAGTTACGCCACTTGAATGTTACTCAGCGTCACTGTTATATATTAGTTGTGTGTGGCGCCACTTGAATGTTACGGCTCAGCGTCACTGTTATATATTAGTTGTGTGTGGCGCCACTTGAATGTTACGGCTCAGCGTCACTGTTATATATTAGTTGTGTGTGGCGCCACTTGAATGTTACGGCTCAGCGTCACTGTTATATATTAGTTGTGTGTGGCGCCACTTGAATGTTACGGCTCAGCGTCACTGTTATATATTAGTTGTGTGTGGCGCCACTTGAATGTTACGGCTCAGCGTCACTGTTATATATTAGTTGTGTGTGGCGCCACTTGAATGTTACGGCTCAGCGTCACTGTTATATATTAGTTGTGTGTGGCGCCACTTGAATGTTACGGCTCAGCGTCACTGTTATATATTAGTTGTGTGTGGCGCCACTTGAATGTTACGGCTCAGCGTCACTGTTATATATTAGTTGTGTGTGGCGCCACTTGAATGTTACGGCTCAGCGTCACTGTTATATATTAGTTGTGTGTGGCGCCACTTGAATGTTACGGCTCAGCGTCACTGTTATATATTAGTTGTGTGTGGCGCCACTTGAATGTTACGGCTCAGCGTCACTGTTATATATTAGTTGTGTGTGGCGCCACTTGAATGTTACGGCTCAGCGTCACTGTTATATATTAGTTGTGTGTGGCGCCACTTGAATGTTACGGCTCAGCGTCACTGTTATATATTAGTTGTGTGTGGCGCCACTTGAATGTTACGGCTCAGCGTCACTGTTATATATTAGTTGTGTGTGGCGCCACTTGAATGTTACGGCTCAGCGTCACTGTTATATATTAGTTGTGTGTGGCGCCACTTGAATGTTACGGCTCAGCGTCACTGTTATATATTAGTTGTGTGTGGCGCCACTTGAATGTTACGGCTCAGCGTCACTGTTATATATTAGTTGTGTGTGGCGCCACTTGAATGTTACGGCTCAGCGTCACTGTTATATATTAGTTGTGTGTGGCGCCACTTGAATGTTACGGCTCAGCGTCACTGTTATATATTAGTTGTGTGTGGCGCCACTTGAATGTTACGAATGTTACGCTCAGCGTCACTGTTCTATATTAGTTGTGTGTGGCGCCACTTGAATGTTACGGCTCAGCGTCACTGTTATATATTAGTTGTGTGTGGCGCCACTTGAATGTTACGGCTCAGCGTCACTGTTATATATTAGTTGTGTGTGGCGCCACTTGAATGTTACGGCTCAGCGTCACTGTTATATATTAGTTGTGTGTGGCGCCACTTGAATGTTACGGCTCAGCGTCACTGTTATATATTAGTTGTGTGTGGCGCCACTTGAATGTTACGGCTCAGCGTCACTGTTATATATTAGTTGTGTGTGGCGCCACTTGAATGTTACGGCTCAGCGTCACTGTTATATATTAGTTGTGTGTGGCGCCACTTGAATGTTACGGCTCAGCGTCACTGTTATATATTAGTTGTGTGTGGCGCCACTTGAATGTTACGGCTCAGCGTCACTGATATATATTAGTTATGTGTGGCGTCACTTGAATGTTACGGCTCAGCGTCACTGTTATATATTAGTTGTGTGTGGCGCCACTTGAATGTTACGGCTCAGCGTCACTGTTATATATTAGTTGTGTGTGGCGCCACTTGAATGTTACGGCTCAGCGTCACTGTTATATATTAGTTGTGTGTGGCGCCACTTGAATGTTACGGCTCAGCGTCACTGTTATATATTAGTTGTGTGTGGCGCCACTTGAATGTTACGGCTCAGCGTCACTGTTATATATTAGTTGTGTGTGGCGCCACTTGAATGTTACGGCTCAGCGTCACTGTTATATATTAGTTGTGTGTGGCGCCACTTGAATGTTACGGCTCAGCGTCACTGTTATATATTAGTTGTGTGTGGCGCCACTTGAATGTTACGGCTCAGCGTCACTGTTATATATTAGTTGTGTGTGGCGCCACTTGAATGTTACGGCTCAGCGTCACTGTTATATATTAGTTGTGTGTGGCGCCACTTGAATGTTACGGCTCAGCGTCACTGTTATATATTAGTTGTGTGTGGCGCCACTTGAATGTTACGGCTCAGCGTCACTGTTATATATTAGTTGTGTGTGGCGCCACTTGAATGTTACGGCTCAGCGTCACTGTTATATATTAGTTGTGTGTGGCGCCACTTGAATGTTACGGCTCAGCGTCACTGTTATATATTAGTTGTGTGTGGCGCCACTTGAATGTTACGGCTCAGCGTCACTGTTATATATTAGTTGTGTGTGGCGCCACTTGAATGTTACGGCTCAGCGTCACTGTTATATATTAGTTGTGTGTGGCGCCACTTGAATGTTACGGCTCAGCGTCACTGTTATATATTAGTTGTGTGTGGCGCCACTTGAATGTTACGGCTCAGCGTCACTGTTATATATTAGTTGTGTGTGGCGCCACTTGAATGTTACGGCTCAGCGTCACTGTTATATATTAGTTGTGTGTGGCGCCACTTGAATGTTACGGCTCAGCGTCACTGTTATATATTAGTTGTGTGTGGCGCCACTTGAATGTTACGGCTCAGCGTCACTGTTATATATTAGTTGTGTGTGGCGCCACTTGAATGTTACGGCTCAGCGTCACTGTTATATATTAGTTGTGTGTGGCGCCACTTGAATGTTACGGCTCAGCGTCACTGTTATATATTAGTTGTGTGTGGCGCCACTTGAATGTTACGGCTCAGCGTCACTGTTATATATTAGTTGTGTGTGGCGCCACTTGAATGTTACGGCTCAGCGTCACTGTTATATATTAGTTGTGTGTGGCGCCACTTGAATGTTACGGCTCAGCGTCACTGTTATATATTAGTTGTGTGTGGCGCCACTTGAATGTTACGGCTCAGCGTCACTGTTATATATTAGTTGTGTGTGGCGCCACTTGAATGTTACGGCTCAGCGTCACTGTTATATATTAGTTGTGTGTGGCGCCACTTGAATGTTACGGCTCAGCGTCACTGTTATATATTAGTTGTGTGTGGCGCCACTTGAATGTTACGGCTCAGCGTCATTGTTATATATTAGTTGTGTGTGGCGCCACTTGAATGTTACGCTCAGCGTCACTGTTATATATTAGTTGTGTGTGGCGCCACTTGAATGTTACGGCTCAGCGTCACTGTTATATATTAGTTGTGTGTGGCGCCACTTGAATGTTACGGCTCAGCGTCACTGTTATATATTAGTTGTGTGTGGCGCCACTTGAATGTTACGGCTCAGCGTCACTGTTATATATTAGTTGTGTGTGGCGCCACTTGAATGTTACGGCTCAGCGTCACTGTTATATATTAGTTGTGTGTGGCGCCACTTGAATGTTACGGCTCAGCGTCACTGTTATATATTAGTTGTGTGTGGCGCCACTTGAATGTTACGGCTCAGCGTCACTGTTATATATTAGTTGTGTGTGGCGCCACTTGAATGTTACGGCTCAGCGTCACTGTTATATATTAGTTGTGTGTGGCGCCACTTGAATGTTACGGCTCAGCGTCACTGTTATATATTAGTTGTGTGTGGCGCCACTTGAATGTTACGGCTCAGCGTCACTGTTATATATTAGTTGTGTGTGGCGCCACTTGAATGTTACGGCTCAGCGTCACTGTTATATATTAGTTGTGTGTGGCGCCACTTGAATGTTACGGCTCAGCGTCACTGTTATATATTAGTTGTGTGTGGCGCCACTTGAATGTTACGGCTCAGCGTCACTGTTATATATTAGTTGTGTGTGGCGCCACTTGAATGTTACGGCTCAGCGTCACTGTTATATATTAGTTGTGTGTGGCGCCACTTGAATGTTACGGCTCAGCGTCACTGTTATATATTAGTTGTGTGTGGCGCCACTTGAATGTTACGGCTCAGCGTCACTGTTATATATTAGTTGTGTGTGGCGCCACTTGAATGTTACGGCTCAGCGTCACTGTTATATATTAGTTGTGTGTGGCGCCACTTGAATGTTACGGCTCAGCGTCACTGTTATATATTAGTTGTGTGTGGCGCCACTTGAATGTTACGGCTCAGCGTCACTGTTATATATTAGTTGTGTGTGGCGCCACTTGAATGTTACGGCTCAGCGTCACTGTTATATATTAGTTGTGTGTGGCGCCACTTGAATGTTACGGCTCAGCGTCACTGTTATATATTAGTTGTGTGTGGCGCCACTTGAATGTTACGGCTCAGCGTCACTGTTATATATTAGTTGTGTGTGGCGCCACTTGAATGTTACGGCTCAGCGTCACTGTTATATATTAGTTGTGTGTGGCGCCACTTGAATGTTACGGCTCAGCGTCACTGTTATATATTAGTTGTGTGTGGCGCCACTTGAATGTTACGGCTCAGCGTCACTGTTATATATTAGTTGTGTGTGGCGCCACTTGAATGTTACGGCTCAGCGTCACTGTTATATATTAGTTGTGTGTGGCGCCACTTGAATGTTACGGCTCAGCGTCACTGTTATATATTAGTTGTGTGTGGCGCCACTTGAATGTTACGGCTCAGCGTCACTGTTATATATTAGTTGTGTGTGGCGCCACTTGAATGTTACGGCTCAGCGTCACTGTTATATATTAGTTGTGTGTGGCGCCACTTGAATGTTACGGCTCAGCGTCACTGTTATATATTAGTTGTGTGTGGCGCCACTTGAATGTTACGGCTCAGCGTCACTGTTATATATTAGTTGTTTGTGGCACCACTTCAATGTTACGGCTCAGCGTCACTGTTATATGTTACTTGAATGTTACGGCTCAGCGTCACTGTTATATATTAGTTGTGTGTGGCGCCACTTGAATGTTACGGCTCAGCGTCACTGTTATATATTAGTTGTGTGTGGCGCCACTTGAATGTTACGGCTCAGCGTCACTGTTATATATTAGTTGTGTGTGGCGCCACTTGAATGTTACGGCTCAGCGTCACTGTTATATATTAGTTTTGTGTGGCGCCACTTGAATGTTACGGCTCAGCGTCACTGTTATATATTAGTTGTGTGTGGCGCCACTTGAATGTTACGGCTCAGCGTCACTGTTATATATTAGTTGTGTGTGGCGCCACTTGAATGTTACGGCTCAGCGTCACTGTTATATATTAGTTGTGTGTGGCGCCACTTGAATGTTACGGCTCAGCGTCACTGTTATATATTAGTTGTGTGTGGCGCCACTTGAATGTTACGGCTCAGCGTCACTGTTATATATTAGTTGTGTGTGGCGCCACTTGAATGTTACGGCTCAGCGTCACTGTTATATATTAGTTGTGTGTGGCGCCACTTGAATGTTACGGCTCAGCGTCACTGTTATATATTAGTTGTGTGTGGCGCCACTTGAATGTTACGGCTCAGCGTCACTGTTATATATTAGTTGTGTGTGGCGCCACTTGAATGTTACGGCTCAGCGTCACTGTTATATATTAGTTGTTTGTGGCGCCACTTGAATGTTACGGCTCAGCGTCACTGTTATATATTAGTTGTTTGTGGCACCACTTGAATGTTACGGCTCAGCGTCACTGTTATATATTAGTTGTGTGTGGCGCCACTTGAATGTTACGGCTCAGCGTCACTGTTATATATTAGTTGTTTGTGGCGCCACTTGAATGTTACGGCTCAGCGTCACTGTTATATATTAGTTGTTTGTGGCGCCACTTGAATGTTACGGCTCAGCGTCACTGTTATATATTAGTTGTGTGTGGCGCCACTTGAATGTTACGGCTCAGCGTCACTGTTATATATTAGTTGTGTGTGGCGCCACTTGAATGTTACGGCTCAGCGTCACTGTTATATATTAGTTGTGTGTGGCGCCACTTGAATGTTACGGCTCAGCGTCACTGTTATATATTAGTTGTGTGTGGCGCCACTTGAATGTTACGGCTCAGCGTCACTGTTATATATTAGTTGTGTGTGGCGCCACTTGAATGTTACGGCTCAGCGTCACTGTTATATATTAGTTGTGTGTGGCGCCACTTGAATGTTACGGCTCAGCGTCACTGTTATATATTAGTTGTGTGTGGCGCCACTTGAATGTTACGGCTCAGCGTCACTGTTATATATTAGTTGTGTGTGGCGCCACTTGAATGTTACGGCTCAGCGTCACTGTTATATATTAGTTGTGTGTGGCGCCACTTGAATGTTACGGCTCAGCGTCACTGTTATATATTAGTTGTGTGTGGCGCCACTTGAATGTTACGGCTCAGCGTCACTGTTATATATTAGTTGTGTGTGGCGCCATTCGAAAGTTACGGCTCAGCGTCACTGTTATATATTAGTTGTGTGTGGCGCCACTTGAATGTTACGGCTCAGCGTCACTGTTATATATTAGTTGTGTGTGGCGCCACTTGAATGTTACGGCTCAGCGTCACTGTTATATATTAGTTGTGTGTGGCGCCACTTGAATGTTACGGCTCAGCGTCACTGTTATATATTAGTTGTGTGTGGCGCCACTTGAATGTTACGGCTCAGCGTCACTGTTATATATTAGTTGTGTGTGGCGCCACTTGAATGTTACGGCTCAGCGTCACTGTTATATATTAGTTGTGTGTGGCGCCACTTGAATGTTACGGCTCAGCGTCACTGTTATATATTAGTTGTGTGTGGCGCCACTTGAATGTTACGGCTCAGCGTCACTGTTATATATTAGTTGTGTGTGGCGCCACTTGAATGTTACGGCTCAGCGTCACTGTTATATATTAGTTGTGTGTGGCGCCACTTGAATGTTACGGCTCAGCGTCACTGTTATATATTAGTTGTGTGTGGCGCCACTTGAATGTTACGGCTCAGCGTCACTGTTATATATTAGTTGTGTGTGGCGCCACTTGAATGTTACGGCTCAGCGTCACTGTTATATATTAGTTGTGTGTGGCGCCACTTGAATGTTACGGCTCAGCGTCACTGTTATATATTAGTTGTGTGTGGCGCCACTTGAATGTTACGGCTCAGCGTCACTGTTATATATTAGTTGTGTGTGGCGCCACTTGAATGTTACGGCTCAGCGTCACTGTTATATATTAGTTGTGTGTGGCGCCACTAGAATGTTACGGTTGTGTGTGGCGCTCAGCGTCACCGTTATATATTAGTTGTGTGTGGCGCCACTTGAATGTTACGGCTCAGCGTCACTGTTATATATTAGTTGTGTGTGGCGCCACTTGAATGTTACGGCTCAGCGTCACTGTTATATATTAGTTGTGTGTGGCGCCACTTGAATGTTACGGCTCAGCGTCACTGTTATATATTAGTTGTGTGTGGCGCCACTTGAATGTTACGGCTCAGCGTCACTGTTATATATTAGTTGTGTGTGGCGCCACTTGAATGTTACGGCTCAGCGTCACTGTTATATATTAGTTGTGTGTGGCGCCACTTGAATGTTACGGCTCAGCGTCACTGTTATATATTAGTTGTGTGTGGCGCCACTTGAATGTTACGGCTCAGCGTCACTGTTATATATTAGTTGTGTGTGGCGCCACTTGAATGTTACGGCTCAGCGTCACTGTTATATATTAGTTGTGTGTGGCTCAGCCACTTTAATGTTACGGCTCAGCGTCACTGTTATATATTAGTTGTGTGTGGCGCCACTTGAATGTTACGGCTCAGCGTCACTGTTATATATTAGTTGTGTGTGGCGCCACTTGAATGTTACGGCTCAGCGTCACTGTTATATATTAGTTGTGTGTGGCGCCACTTGAATGTTACGGCTCAGCGTCACTGTTATATATTAGTTGTGTGTGGCGCCACTTGAATGTTACGGCTCAGCGTCACTGTTATATATTAGTTGTGTGTGGCGCCACTTGAATGTTACGGCTCAGCGTCACTGTTATATATTAGTTGTGTGTGGCGCCACTTGAATGTTACGGCTCAGCGTCACTGTTATATATTAGTTGTGTGTGGCGCCACTTGAATGTTACGGCTCAGCGTCACTGTTATATATTAGTTGTGTGTGGCGCCACTTGAATGTTACGGCTCAGCGTCACTGTTATATATTAGTTGTGTGTGGCGCCACTTGAATGTTACGGCTCAGCGTCACTGTTATATATTAGTTGTGTGTGGCGCCACTTGAATGTTACGGCTCAGCGTCACTGTTATATATTAGTTGTGTGTGGCGCCACTTGAATGTTACGGCTCAGCGTCACTGTTATATATTAGTTGTGTGTGGCGCCACTTGAATGTTACGGCTCAGCGTCACTGTTATATATTAGTTGTGTGTGGCGCCACTTGAATGTTACGGCTCAGCGTCACTGTTATATATTAGTTGTGTGTGGCGCCACTTGAATGTTACGGCTCAGCGTCACTGTTATATATTAGTTGTGTGTGGCGCCACTTGAATGTTACGGCTCAGCGTCACTGTTATATATTAGTTGTGTGTGGCGCCACTTGAATGTTACGGCTCAGCGTCACTGTTATATATTAGTTGTGTGTGGCGCCACTTGAATGTTACGGCTCAGCGTCACTGTTATATATTAGTTGTGTGTGGCGCCACTTGAATGTTACGGCTCAGCGTCACTGTTATATATTAGTTGTGTGTGGCGCCACTTGAATGTTACGGCTCAGCGTCACTGTTATATATTAGTTGTGTGTGGCGCCACTTGAATGTTACGGCTCAGCGTCACTGTTATATATTAGTTGTGTGTGGCGCCACTTGAATGTTACGGCTCAGCGTCACTGTTATATATTAGTTGTGTGTGGCGCCACTTGAATGTTACGGCTCAGCGTCACTGTTATATATTAGTTGTGTGTGGCGCCACTTGAATGTTACGGCTCAGCGTCACTGTTATATATTAGTTGTGTGTGGCGCCACTTGAATGTTACGGCTCAGCGTCACTGTTATATATTAGTTGTGTGTGGCGCCACTTGAATGTTACGGCTCAGCGTCACTGTTATATATTAGTTGTGTGTGGCGCCACTTGAATGTTACGGCTCAGCGTCACTGTTATATATTAGTTGTGTGTGGCGCCACTTGAATGTTACGGCTCAGCGTCACTGTTATATATTAGTTGTGTGTGGCGCCACTTGAATGTTACGGCTCAGCGTCACTGTTATATATTAGTTGTGTGTGGCGCCACTTGAATGTTACGGCTCAGCGTCACTGTTATATATTAGTTGTGTGTGGCGCCACTTGAATGTTACGGCTCAGCGTCACTGTTATATATTAGTTGTGTGTGGCGCCACTTGAATGTTACGGCTCAGCGTCACTGTTATATATTAGTTGTGTGTGGCGCCACTTGAATGTTACGGCTCAGCGTCACTGTTATATATTAGTTGTGTGTGGCGCCACTTGAATGTTACGGCTCAGCGTCACTGTTATATATTAGTTGTGTGTGGCGCCACTTGAATGTTACGGCTCAGCGTCACTGTTATATATTAGTTGTGTGTGGCGCCACTTGAATGTTACGGCTCAGCGTCACTGTTATATATTAGTTGTGTGTGGCGCCACTTGAATGTTACGGCTCAGCGTCACTGTTATATATTAGTTGTGTGTGGCGCCACTTGAATGTTACGGCTCAGCGTCACTGTTATATATTAGTTGTGTGTGGCGCCACTTGAATGTTACGGCTCAGCGTCACTGTTATATATTAGTTGTGTGTGGCGCCACTTGAATGTTACGGCTCAGCGTCACTGTTATATATTAGTTGTGTGTGGCGCCACTTGAATGTTACGGCTCAGCGTCACTGTTATATATTAGTTGTGTGTGGCGCCACTTGAATGTTACGGCTCAGCGTCACTGTTATATATTAGTTGTGTGTGGCGCCACTTGAATGTTACGGCTCAGCGTCACTGTTATATATTAGTTGTGTGTGGCGCCACTTGAATGTTACGGCTCAGCGTCACTGTTATATATTAGTTGTGTGTGGCGCCACTTGAATGTTACGGCTCAGCGTCACTGTTATATATTAGTTGTGTGTGGCGCCACTTGAATGTTACGGCTCAGCGTCACTGTTATATATTAGTTGTGTGTGGCGCCACTTGAATGTTACGGCTCAGCGTCACTGTTATATATTAGTTGTGTGTGGCGCCACTTGAATGTTACGGCTCAGCGTCACTGTTATATATTAGTTGTGTGTGGCGCCACTTGAATGTTACGGCTCAGCGTCACTGTTATATATTAGTTGTGTGTGGCGCCACTTGAATGTTACGGCTCAGCGTCACTGTTATATATTAGTTGTTTGTGGCACCACTTGAATGTTACGGCTCAGCGTAATTGTTATACATTAGTTGTGTGTGGCGCCACTTGAAGGTTACGGCTCAGCGTCACTGTTATATATTAGTTGTTTGTGGCACCACTTGAATGTTACGGCTCAGCGTCACTTTTATATATTAGTTTTGTGTGGCGCCACTTGAATGTTACGGCTCAGCGTCTGTTATATATTAGTTGTGTGTGGCAGCGTCACTGTTATATATTAGTTGTGTGTGGCGCCACTTGAATGTTACGGCTCAGCGTCACTGTTATATATTAGTTGTGTGTGGCGCCACTTGAATGTTACGGCTCAGCGTCACTGTTATATATTAGTTGTGTGTGGCGCCACTTGAATGTTACGGCTCAGCGTCACTGTTATATATTAGTTGTGTGTGGCGCCACTTGAATGTTACGGCTCAGCGTCACTGTTATATATTAGTTGTGTGTGGCGCCACTTGAATGTTACGGCTCAGCGTCACTGTTATATATTAGTTGTGTGTGGCGCCACTTGAATGTTACGGCTCAGCGTCACTGTTATATATTAGTTGTGTGTGGCGCCACTTGAATGTTATGTTACGGCTCAGCGTCACTGTTATATATTAGTTGTGTGTGGCGCCACTTGAATGTTACGGCTCAGCGTCACTGTTATATATTAGTTGTGTGTGGCGCCACTTGAATGTTACGGCTCAGCGTCACTGTTATATATTAGTTGTGTGTGGCGCCACTTGAATGTTACGGCTCAGCGTCACTGTTATATATTAGTTGTGTGTGGCGCCACTTGAATGTTACGGCTCAGCGTCACTGTTATATATTAGTTGTGTGTGGCGCCACTTGAATGTTACGGCTCAGCGTCACTGTTATATATTAGTTGTGTGTGGCGCCACTTGAATGTTACGGCTCAGCGTCACTGTTATATATTAGTTGTGTGTGGCGCCACTTGAATGTTACGGCTCAGCGTCACTGTTATATATTAGTTGTGTGTGGCGCCACTTGAATGTTACGGCTCAGCGTCACTGTTATATATTAGTTGTGTGTGGCGCCACTTGAATGTTACGGCTCAGCGTCACTGTTATATATTAGTTGTGTGTGGCGCCACTTGAATGTTACTTGAATGCTCAGCGTCACTGTTATATATTAGTTGTGTGTGGCGCCACTTGAATGTTACGGCTCAGCGTCACTGTTATATATTAGTTGTGTGTGGCGCCACTTGAATGTTACGGCTCAGCGTCACTGTTATATATTAGTTGTGTGTGGCGCCACTTGAATGTTACGGCTCAGCGTCACTGTTATATATTAGTTGTGTGTGGCGCCACTTGAATGTTACGGCTCAGCGTCACTGTTATATATTAGTTGTGTGTGGCGCCACTTGAATGTTACGGCTCAGCGTCACTGTTATATATTAGTTGTGTGTGGCGCCACTTGAATGTTACGGCTCAGCGTCACTGTTATATATTAGTTGTGTGTGGCGCCACTTGAATGTTACGGCTCAGCGTCACTGTTATATATTAGTTGTGTGTGGCGCCACTTGAATGTTACGGCTCAGCGTCACTGTTATATATTAGTTGTGTGTGGCGCCACTTGAATGTTACGGCTCAGCGTCACTGTTATATATTAGTTGTGTGTGGCGCCACTTGAATGTTACGGCTCAGCGTCACTGTTATATATTAGTTGTGTGTGGCGCCACTTGAATGTTACGGCTCAGCGTCACTGTTATATATTAGTTGTGTGTGGCGCCACTTGAATGTTACGGCTCAGCGTCACTGTTATATATTAGTTGTGTGTGGCGCCACTTGAATGTTACGGCTCAGCGTCACTGTTATATATTAGTTGTGTGTGGCGCCACTTGAATGTTACGGCTCAGCGTCACTGTTATATATTAGTTGTGTGTGGCGCCACTTGAATGTTACGGCTCAGCGTCACTGTTATATATTAGTTGTGTGTGGCGCCACTTGAATGTTACGGCTCAGCGTCACTGTTATATATTAGTTGTGTGTGGCGCCACTTGAATGTTACGGCTCAGCGTCACTGTTATATATTAGTTGTGTGTGGCGCCACTTGAATGTTACGGCTCAGCGTCACTGTTATATATTAGTTGTGTGTGGCGCCACTTGAATGTTACGGCTCAGCGTCACTGTTATATATTAGTTGTGTGTGGCGCCACTTGAATGTTACGGCTCAGCGTCATTGTTATATATTAGTTGTGTGTGGCGCCACTTGAACGGCTCAGCGTTACGCCACTTGAATGTTACTCAGCGTCACTGTTATATATTAGTTGTGTGTGGCGCCACTTGAATGTTACGGCTCAGCGTCACTGTTATATATTAGTTGTGTGTGGCGCCACTTGAATGTTACGGCTCAGCGTCACTGTTATATATTAGTTGTGTGTGGCGCCACTTGAATGTTACGGCTCAGCGTCACTGTTATATATTAGTTGTGTGTGGCGCCACTTGAATGTTACGGCTCAGCGTCACTGTTATATATTAGTTGTGTGTGGCGCCACTTGAATGTTACGGCTCAGCGTCACTGTTATATATTAGTTGTGTGTGGCGCCACTTGAATGTTACGGCTCAGCGTCACTGTTATATATTAGTTGTGTGTGGCGCCACTTGAATGTTACGGCTCAGCGTCACTGTTATATATTAGTTGTGTGTGGCGCCACTTGAATGTTACGGCTCAGCGTCACTGTTATATATTAGTTGTGTGTGGCGCCACTTGAATGTTACGGCTCAGCGTCACTGTTATATATTAGTTGTGTGTGGCGCCACTTGAATGTTACGGCTCAGCGTCACTGTTATATATTAGTTGTGTGTGGCGCCACTTGAATGTTACGGCTCAGCGTCACTGTTATATATTAGTTGTGTGTGGCGCCACTTGAATGTTACGGCTCAGCGTCACTGTTATATATTAGTTGTGTGTGGCGCCACTTGAATGTTACGGCTCAGCGTCACTGTTATATATTAGTTGTGTGTGGCGCCACTTGAATGTTACGGCTCAGCGTCACTGTTATATATTAGTTGTGTGTGGCGCCACTTGAATGTTACGGCTCAGCGTCACTGTTATATATTAGTTGTGTGTGGCGCCACTTGAATGTTACGGCTCAGCGTCACTGTTATATATTAGTTGTGTGTGGCGCCACTTGAATGTTACAGCTCAGCGTCACTGTTATATATTAGTTGTGTGTGGCGCCACTTGAATGTTACGGCTCAGCGTCACTGTTATATATTAGTTGTGTGTGGCGCCACTTGAATGTTACGGCTCAGCGTCACTGTTATATATTAGTTGTGTGTGGCGCCACTTGAATGTTACGGCTCAGCGTCACTGTTGTATATTAGTTGTGTGTGGCGCCACTTGAATGTTACGGCTCAGCGTCACTGTTATATATTAGTTGTGTGTGGCGCCACTTGAATGTTACGGCTCAGCGTCACTGTTATATATTAGTTGTGTGTGGCGCCACTTGAATGTTACGGCTCAGCGTCACTGTTATATATTAGTTGTGTGTGGCGCCACTTGAATGTTACGGCTCAGCGTCACTGTTATATATTAGTTGTGTGTGGCGCCACTTGAATGTTACGGCTCAGCGTCACTGTTATATATTAGTTGTTTGTGGCACCACTTGAATGTTACGGCTCAGCGTCACTGTTATATATTAGTTGTGTGTGGCGCCACTTGAATGTTACGGCTCAGCGTCACTGTTATATATTAGTTGTGTGTGGCGCCACTTGAATGTTACGGCTCAGCGTCACTGTTATATATTAGTTGTGTGTGACGCCACTTGAATGTTACGGCTTAGCGTCAATGTTATATATTAGTTGTGTGTGGCGCCACTTGAATGTTACGGCTCAGCGTCACTGTTATATATTAGTTGTGTGTGGCGCCACTTGAATGTTACGGCTCAGATTCACAGTTATATATTAGTTGTGTGTGACGCCACTTGAATGTTACGGCTCAGCGTCACTGTTATATATTAGTTGTGAGTGACGCCACTTGAATGTTACGGCTCAGCGTCACTGTTATATATTAGTTGTGTGTGGCGCCACTTGAATGTTACGGCTCAGCGTCACTGTTATATATTAGTTGTGTGTGGCGCCACTTGAATGTTACGGCTCAGCGTCACTGTTATATATTAGTTGTGTGTGGCGCCACTTGAATGTTACGGCTCAGCGTCACTGTTATATATTAGTTGTGTGTGGCGCCACTTGAATGTTACGGCTCAGCGTCACTGTTATATATTAGTTGTGTGTGGCGCCACTTGAATGTTACGGCTCAGCGTCACTGTTATATATTAGTTGTGTGTGGCGCCACTTGAATGTTACGGCTCAGCGTCACTGTTATATATTAGTTGTGTGTGGCGCCACTTGAATGTTACGGCTCAGCGTCACTGTTATATATTAGTTGTGTGTGGCGCCACTTGAATGTTACGGCTCAGCGTCACTGTTATATATTAGTTGTGTGTGGCGCCACTTGAATGTTACGGCTCAGCGTCACTGTTATATATTAGTTGTGTGTGGCGCCACTTGAATGTTACGGCTCAGCGTCACTGTTATATATTAGTTGTGTGTGGCGCCACTTGAATGTTACGGCTCAGCGTCACTGTTATATATTAGTTGTGTGTGGCGCCACTTGAATGTTACGGCTCAGCGTCACTGTTATATATTAGTTGTGTGTGGCGCCACTTGAATGTTACGGCTCAGCGTCACTGTTATATATTAGTTGTGTGTGGCGCCACTTGAATGTTACGGCTCAGCGTCACTGTTATATATTAGTTGTGTGTGGCGCCACTTGAATGTTACGGCTCAGCGTCACTGTTATATATTAGTTGTGTGTGGCGCCACTTGAATGTTACGGCTCAGCGTCACTGTTATATATTAGTTGTGTGTGGCGCCACTTGAATGTTACGGCTCAGCGTCACTGTTATATATTAGTTGTGTGTGGCGCCACTTGAATGTTACGGCTCAGCGTCACTGTTATATATTAGTTGTGTGTGGCGCCACTTGAATGTTACGGCTCAGCGTCACTGTTATATATTAGTTGTGTGTGGCGCCACTTGAATGTTACGGCTCAGCGTCACTGTTATATATTAGTTGTGTGTGGCGCCACTTGAATGTTACGGCTCAGCGTCACTGTTATATATTAGTTGTGTGTGGCGCCACTTGAATGTTACGGCTCAGCGTCACTGTTATATATTAGTTGTGTGTGGCGCCACTTGAATGTTACGGCTCAGCGTCACTGTTATATATTAGTTGTGTGTGGCGCCACTTGAATGTTACGGCTCAGCGTCACTGTTATATATTAGTTGTGTGTGGCGCCACTTGAATGTTACGGCTCAGCGTCACTGTTATATATTAGTTGTGTGTGGCGCCACTTGAATGTTACGGCTCAGCGTCACTGTTATATATTAGTTGTGTGTGGCGCCACTTGAATGTTACGGCTCAGCGTCACTGTTATATATTAGTTGTGTGTGGCGCCACTTGAATGTTACGGCTCAGCGTCACTGTTATATATTAGTTGTGTGTGGCGCCACTTGAATGTTACGGCTCAGCGTCACTGTTATATATTAGTTGTGTGTGGCGCCACTTGAATGTTACGGCTCAGCGTCACTGTTATATATTAGTTGTGTGTGGCGCCACTTGAATGTTACGGCTCAGCGTCACTGTTATATATTAGTTGTGTGTGGCGCCACTTGAATGTTACGGCTCAGCGTCACTGTTATATATTAGTTGTGTGTGGCGCCACTTGAATGTTACGGCTCAGCGTCACTGTTATATATTAGTTGTGTGTGGCGCCACTTGAATGTTACGGCTCAGCGTCACTGTTATATATTAGTTGTGTGTGGCGCCACTTGAATGTTACGGCTCAGCGTCACTGTTATATATTAGTTGTGTGTGGCGCCACTTGAATGTTACGGCTCAGCGTCACTGTTATATATTAGTTGTGTGTGGCGCCACTTGAATGTTACGGCTCAGCGTCACTGTTATATATTAGTTGTGTGTGGCGCCACTTGAATGTTACGGCTCAGCGTCACTGTTATATATTAGTTGTGTGTGGCGCCACTTGAATGTTACGGCTCAGCGTCACTGTTATATATTAGTTGTGTGTGGCGCCACTTGAATGTTACGGCTCAGCGTCACTGTTATATATTAGTTGTGTGTGGCGCCACTTGAATGTTACGGCTCAGCGTCACTGTTATATATTAGTTGTGTGTGGCGCCACTTGAATGTTACGGCTCAGCGTCACTGTTATATATTAGTTGTGTGTGGCGCCACTTGAATGTTACGGCTCAGCGTCACTGTTATATATTAGTTGTGTGTGGCGCCACTTGAATGTTACGGCTCAGCGTCACTGTTATATATTAGTTGTGTGTGGCGCCACTTGAATGTTACGGCTCAGCGTCACTGTTATATATTAGTTGTGTGTGGCGCCACTTGAATGTTACGGCTCAGCGTCACTGTTATATATTAGTTGTGTGTGGCGCCACTTGAATGTTACGGCTCAGCGTCACTGTTATATATTAGTTGTGTGTGGCGCCACTTGAATGTTACGGCTCAGCGTCACTGTTATATATTAGTTGTGTGTGGCGCCACTTGAATGTTACGGCTCAGCGTCACTGTTATATATTAGTTGTGTGTGGCGCCACTTGAATGTTACGGCTCAGCGTCACTGTTATATATTAGTTGTGTGTGGCGCCACTTGAATGTTACGGCTCAGCGTCACTGTTATATATTAGTTGTGTGTGGCGCCACTTGAATGTTACGGCTCAGCGTCACTGTTATATATTAGTTGTGTGTGGCGCCACTTGAATGTTACGGCTCAGCGTCACTGTTATATATTAGTTGTGTGTGGCGCCACTTGAATGTTACGGCTCAGCGTCACTGTTATATATTAGTTGTGTGTGGCGCCACTTGAATGTTACGGCTCAGCGTCACTGTTATATATTAGTTGTGTGTGGCGCCACTTGAATGTTACGGCTCAGCGTCACTGTTATATATTAGTTGTGTGTGGCGCCACTTGAATGTTACGGCTCAGCGTCACTGTTATATATTAGTTGTGTGTGGCGCCACTTGAATGTTACGGCTCAGCGTCACTGTTATATATTAGTTGTGTGTGGCGCCACTTGAATGTTACGGCTCAGCGTCACTGTTATATATTAGTTGTGTGTGGCGCCACTTGAATGTTACGGCTCAGCGTCACTGTTATATATTAGTTGTGTGTGGCGCCACTTGAATGTTACGGCTCAGCGTCACTGTTATATATTAGTTGTGTGTGGCGCCACTTGAATGTTACGGCTCAGCGTCACTGTTATATATCAGTTGTGTGTGGCGCCAGTTGTGTGTGGACGCCACTTTATATATTAGAAATGTTACGGCTCAGCGTCACTGTTATATATTAGTTGTGTGTGGCGCCACTTGAATGTTACGCTCAGCGTCACTGTTATATATTAGTTGTGTGTGGCGCCACTTGAATGTTACGGCTCAGCGTCACTGTTATATATTAGTTGTGTGTGGAACCACTTGAATGTTACGGCTCAGAGTCACTGTTATATATTAGTTGTGTGTGGCGCCACTTGAATGTTACGGCTCAGCGTCACTGTTATATATTAGTTGTGTGTGGCGCCACGCCACTTGAATGTTACTTGAATGCTCAGCGTCACTGTTATATATTAGTTGTGTGTGGCGCCACTTGAATGTTACGGCTCAGCGTCACTGTTATATATTAGTTGTGTGTGGCGCCACTTGAATGTTACGGCTCAGCGTCACTGTTATATATTAGTTGTGTGTGGCGCCACTTGAATGTTACGGCTCAGCGTCACTGTTATATATTAGTTGTGTGTGGCGCCACTTGAATGTTACGGCTCAGCGTCACTGTTATATATTAGTTGTGTGTGGCGCCACTTGAATGTTACGGCTCAGCGTCACTGTTATATATTAGTTGTGTGTGGCGCCACTTGAATGTTACGGCTCAGCGTCACTGTTATATATTAGTTGTGTGTGGCGCCACTTGAATGTTACGGCTCAGCGTCACTGTTATATATTAGTTGTGTGTGGCGCCACTTGAATGTTACGGCTCAGCGTCACTGTTATATATTAGTTGTGTGTGACGCCACTTGAATGTTACGGCTCAGCGTCACTGTTATATATTAGTTGTGTGTGGCGCCACTTGAATGTTACGGCTCAGCGTCACTGTTATATATTAGTTGTGTGTGGCGCCACTTGAATGTTACGGCTCAGCGTCACTGTTATATATTAGTTGTGTGTGGCGCCACTTGAATGTTACGGCTCAGCGTCACTGTTATATATTAGTTGTGTGTGGCGCCACTTGAATGTTACGGCTCAGCGTCACTGTTATATATTAGTTGTGTGTGGCGCCACTTGAATGTTACGGCTCAGCGTCACTGTTATATATTAGTTGTGTGTGGCGCCACTTGAATGTTACGGCTCAGCGTCACTGTTATATATTAGTTGTGTGTGGCGCCACTTGAATGTTACGGCTCAGCGTCACTGTTATATATTAGTTGTGTGTGGCGCCACTTGAATGTTACGGCTCAGCGTCACTGTTATATATTAGTTGTGTGTGGAACCACTTGAATGTTACGGCTCAGCGTCACTGTTATATATTAGTTGTGCGTGACGCCACTTGAATGTTACAGCTCAGCGTCACTGTTATATATTAGTTGTGTGGCGCCACTTGAATGTTACGGCTCAGCGTCACTGTTATATATTAGTTGTGTGTGGCGCCACTTGAATGTTACGGCTCAGCATCACTGTTATATATTAGTTGTGTGTGGCGCCACTTGAATGTTACGGCTCAGCGTCACTGTTATATATTAGTTGTGTGTGGCGCCACTTGAATGTTACGGCTCAGCGTCACTGTTATATATTAGTAGTGTGTGGCGCCACTTGAATGTTACAGCTCAGGGTCACTGTTATATATTAGTTGTGTGTGGCGCCACTTGAATGTTACGGCTCAGCGTCACTGTTATATATTAGTTGTGTGTGGCGCCACTTGAATGTTACGGCTCAGCGTCACTGTTATATATTAGTTGTGTGTGGCGCCACTTGAATGTTACGGCTCAGCGTCACTGTTATATATTAGTTGTGTGTGGCGCCACTTGAATGTTACGGCTCAGCGTCACTGTTATATATTAGTTGTGTGTGACGCCACTTGAATGTTACGGCTCAGCGTCACTGTTATATATTAGTTGTGTGTGGCGCCACTTGAATGTTACGGCTCAGCGTCACTGTTATATATTAGTTGTGTGTGGCGCCACTTGAATGTTACGGCTCAGCGTCACTGTTATATATTAGTTGTGTGTGGCGCCACTTGAATGTTACGGCTCAGCGTCACTGTTATATATTAGTTGTGTGTGGCGCCACTTGAATGTTACGGCTCAGCGTCACTGTTATATATTAGTTGTGTGTGGCGCCACTTGAATGTTACGGCTCAGCGTCACTATTATATATTAGTTGTGTGTGGCGCCACTTGAATGTTACAGCTCAGCGTCACTGTTATATATTAGTTGTGTGTGGCGCCACTTGAATGTTACGGCTCAGCGTCACTGTTATATATTAGTTGTGTGTGGCGCAACTTGAATGTTACAGCTCAGCGTCACTGTTATATATTAGTTGTGTGTGGCGCCACTTGAATGTTACGGCTCAGCATCACTGTTATATATTAGTTGTGTGTGGCGCCACTTGAATGTTACGGCTCAGCGTCACTGTTATATATTAGTTATGTGTGACGCCACTTGAATGTTACGGCTCAGCGTCACTGTTATATATTAGTTGTGTGTGACGCCACTTGAATGTTACGGCTCAGCATCACTGTTATATATTAGTTGTGTGTGACGCCACTTGAATGTTACAGCTCAGCGTCACTGTTATATATTAGATGTGTGTGGCGCCACTTGAATATTACGGCTCAGCGTCACTGTTATATATTAGATGTGTGTGACGCCACTTGAATGTTACGGCTCAGCGTCACTGTTATATATTAGTTGTGTGTGCCGCCACTTGAATGTTGCGGTTCAGCGTCACTGTTATATATTAGTTGTGTGTGAAGCCACTTGAATGTTACGGCTCAGCGTCACATTTATATATTAGTTGTGTGTGACGCCACTTGAATGTTACGGCTCAGCGTCACTGTTATATATTAGTTGTGTGTGGCGCCACTTGAATGTTACGGCTCAGCGTCACTGTTATATATTAGTTGTGTGTGGCGCCACTTGAATGTTACGGCTCAGCGTCACTGTTATATATTAGTTGTGTGTGACGCCACTTGAATGTTACGGCTCAGCGTCACTGTTATATATTAGTTGTGTGTGGCGCCACTTGAATGTTACGGCTCAGCGTCACTGTTATATATTAGTTGTGTGTGGCGCCACTTGAATGTTACGGCTCAGCGTCACTGTTATATATTAGTTGTGTGTGGCGCCACTTGAATGTTACAGCTCAGCGTCACTGTTATATATTAGTTGCGTGTGGCGCCACTTGAATGTTTCGGCTCAGCGTCACTGTTATATATTAGTTGTGTGTGACGCCACTTGAATGTTACGGCTCAGCGTCACTGTTATATATTAGTTGTGTGTGGCGCCACTTGAATGTTACGGCTCAGCGTCACTGTTATATATTAGTTGTGTGTGGCGCCACTTGAATGTTACGGCTCAGCGTCACTGTTATATATTAGTTGTGTGTGGCGCCACATGAATGTTACGGCTCAGCGTCACTGTTATATATTAGATGTGTGTATCGCCACTTGAATGTTACGGCTCAGCGTCACTGTTATATATTAGTTGTGTGTGGCGCCACTTGAATGTTACGGCTCAGCGTCACTGTTATACATTAGTTGTGTGTGGCGCCACTTGAATGTTACGGCTCACCATCACTGTTATATATTAGTTGTGTGTGGCGCCACTTGAATGTTACGGCTCAGCGTCACTGTTATATATTAGTTGTGTGTGGCGCCACTTGAATGTTACGGCTCAGCGTCACTCTTATATATTAGTTGTGTGGCGCCACTTGAGTGTTACGGCTCAGCGTCACTGTTTTATATTAGATGTGTGTGGCGCCACTTGAATGTTACGGCTCAGCGTCACTGTTGTATATTAGTTGTGTGTGGCGCCACTTGAATGTTACGGCTCAGCGTCACTGTTATATATTAGTTGTGTGTGGCGCCACTTGAATGTTACGGCTCAGCGTCACTGTTATATATTAGTTGTGTCTGACGCCACTTGAATGTTACGGCTCAGCCTCACTGTTATATATTAGTTGTGTGTGGCGCCACTTGAATGTTACGGCTCAGCGTCACTGTTATATATTAGTTGTGTGTGACGCCACTTGAATGTTACGTCTCAGCGTCACTGTTATATATTAGTTGTGTGTGGCGCCACTTGAATGTTACGGCTCAGCGTCACTGTTATATATTAGTTGTGTGTGGCGCCACTTGAATGTTACGGCTCAGCGTCACTGTTATATATTAGTTGTGTGTGGCGCCACTTGAATGTTACGGCTCAGCGTCACTGTTATATATTAGTTGTGTGTGGCGCCACTTGAATGTTACGGCTCAGGGTCACTGTTATATATTAGTTGTGTGTGGCGCCACTTGAATGAAACACTTTTGCTTTAACACGAAGACTGTATTTGTATTGAAAGTGAAAGTGAAAGTGAAAGTGAAAGTGAAAGTGAAAGTGAAAGTGCTATATATATTTCTGATAAATTGCAGCAGCAGTGGGTTATAATAACAAGTTAGTTTATTGTTGTGTGAGAGTTATGCTTTTACACTTACCCTCGTTTATTGTTGTGTGAGAGTCATACTTTTACACTTACCCTCGTTTATTGTTGTGTGAGAGTCATACTTTTACACTTACCCTCGTTTATTGTTGTGTGAGAGTCATACTTTTACACTTAACCCTCGTTTACTGTTGTGTGAGAGTCATGCTTTTACACTTACCCTCGTTTATTGTTGTGTGAGAGTCATACTTTTACACTTACCCTCGTTTATTGTTGTGTGAGAGTCATACTTTTACACTTACCCTCGTTTATTGTTGTGTGAGAGTCATACTTTTACACTTACCGTCGTTTATTGTTGTGTGAGAGTCATTCTTTTACACTTACCCTCGTTTATTGTTGTGTGAGAGTCATACTTTTACACTTACCCTAGTTTATTGTTGTGTGAGAGTCATGCTTTTACACTTAATCTCGTTTATTGTTGTGTGAGAGTCATACCTTTACACTTACCCTCGTTTATTGTTGTGTGAGAGTCATACTTTTACACTTACCCTCGTTTACTGTTGTGTGAGAGTCATGCTTTTACACTTACCCTCGTTTATTGTTGTGTGAGAGTCATGCTTTTACACTTACCCTCGTTTATTGTTGTGTGAGAGTCATGCTTTTACACTTACCCTCGTTTATTGTTGTATGAGAGTCATGCATTTACACTTACCCTCGTTTATTGTTGTGTGAGAGTCATACTTTTACACTTACCCTCGTTTATTGTTGTGTGAGAGTCATACTTTTACACTTACCCTCGTTTATTGTTGTGTGAGAGTCATACTTTTACACTTACCCTCGTTTATTGTTGTGTGAGAGTCATACTTTTACACTTACCCTCGTTTATTGTTGTGTGAGAGTCATACTTTTACACTTAACCCTCGTTTACTGTTGTGTGAGAGTCATGCTTTTACACTTACCCTCGTTTATTGTTGTGTGAGAGTCATACTTTTACACTTACCCTCGTTTATTGTTGTGTGAGAGTCATACTTTTACACTTACCCTCATTTATTGTTGTGTGAGAGTCATACTTTTACACTTACCCTCGTTTATTGTTGTGTGAGAGTCATACTTTTACACTTAACCCTCGTTTACTGTTGTGTGAGAGTCATGCTTTTACACTTACCCTCGTTTATTGTTGTGTGAGAGTCATACTTTTACACTTACCCTCGTTTATTGTTGTGTGAGAGTCATACTTTTACACTTACCCTCGTTTATTGTTGTGTGAGAGTCATACTTTCACACTTACCCTCGTTTATTGTTGTGTGAGAGTCATACTTTTACACTTACCCTCGTTTATTGTTGTGTGAGAGTCATACTTTTACACTTACCCTCGTTTATTGTTGTGTGAGAGTCATACTTTTACACTTACCCTCGTTTATTGTTGTGTGAGAGTCATACTTTTACACTTAACCCTCGTTTACTGTTGTGTGAGAGTCATGCTTTTACACTTACCGTCGTTTATTGTTGTGTGAGAGTCATACTTTTACACTTACCCTCGTTTATTGTTGTGTGAGAGTCATACTTTTACACTTAACCCTCGTTTACTGTTGTGTGAGAGTCATGCTTTTACACTTACCCTCGTTTATTGTTGTGTGAGAGTCATACTTTTACACTTACCCTCGTTTATTGTTGTGTGAGAGTCATGCTTTTACACTTACCCTCGTTTATTGTTGTGTGAGAGTCATGCTTTTACACTTACCCTCGTTTATTGTTGTATGAGAGTCATGCTTTTACACTTACCCTCGTTTATTGTTGTGTGAGAGTCATACTTTTACACTTACCCTCGTTTATTGTTGTGTGAGAGTCATACTTTTACACTTACCCTCGTTTATTGTTGTGTGAGAGTCATACTTTTACACTTACCCTCGTTTATTGTTGTGTGAGAGTCATACTTTTACACTTACCCTCGTTTATTGTTGTGTGAGAGTCATACTTTTACACTTACCCTCGTTTATTGTTGTGTGAGAGTCATACTTTTACACTTACCCTCGTTTATTGTTGTGTGAGAGTCATACTTTTACACTTACCCTCGTTTATTGTTGTGTGAGAGTCATACTTTTACACTTACCCTCGTTTATTGTTGTGTGAGAGTCATACTTTTACACTTAACCCTCGTTTACTGTTGTGTGAGAGTCATGCTTTTACACTTACCCTCGTTTATTGTTGTGTGAGAGTCATACTTTTACACTTACCCTCTTTTATTGTTGTGTGAGAGTCATACTTTTACACTTACCCTCGTTTATTGTTGTGTGAGAGTCATACTTTTACACTTACCCTCGTTTATTGTTGTGTGAGAGTCATACTTTTACACTTACCCTCGTTTATTGTTGTGTGAGAGTCATACTTTTACACTTAACCCTCGTTTGCTGTTGTGTGAGAGTCATGCTTTTACACTTACCCTCGTTTATTGTTGTGTGAGAGTCATACTTTTACACTTACCCTCGTTTATTGTTGTGTGAGAGTCATACTTTTACACTTACCCTCGTTTAGAAACATGAAAACTGCGGCACTTTGTTTTACTAGTTATACAGTGTACTAAAAACCCGCACGTATGTCTCAAACTTATGAACAAATATAGGTCCAAATTTCAGTCTTTTATGTTGAATTAGACGCATGTGCAACATCTTGCTATGTTATATGCTTCCCCATCCAGTGGCTCTGTCAATACAATATAATGTGAAGACTGTGGAAATATATAGAACAGAGAGTGGAAGACGAGGTAATGAGTGCCTCTGCCTAGGAGCGGGTGGTGAGCACCGTAGTGTTGAAGATTGTGAAGCACAGGCAGGAAGATTCGTAGCTATATACTGGCGTCAGATGAAGTGCAGTAGATGATGGCATTGTCACTGGTAAGTGACAATGGTGGAAGTAGATCATGACCAAGAGTTGGGCCAGAAATTAGCAAGTAGGTTGTGGCTTGATCACAGACTGGGGCGTGGGGGCCTTGACCCCCGAAGCCCTCTCCAAGTATCTCCAGGTATACAAAGATGTTGCAGTGTCTGAATACCGCCAAAATCTTCCAACGGTGAATCCCGTCTAACAATAACAATGTCTTCATCTGCTGGACTTCATCTAGCACCAGTATATAATTACCAATCGTCCTGCCTGTGCTTCATGTTCATCATAACTACGGTACTCACCACCTGATCCTTGGCTGAGGGACTGATAACGTCATTTTCCACTGTCTGCTGTATATATTTCTATTATTATTACAATGTGTCTATGTACAAGTTACCCAGATGTTGCCGAACTTTCTGATTCATCTCCTTAGTAATGTGTGCGACTGATATACAGTCTTCCACGTGTGCACAGCAGACTGTATATCAATATATTGTGTCTTTTTAATCTTTAGTTTTACAGTGGTTGTTCAGGATATTGTCCATTTAATCTTGCCGATATGAATGATTATAATGTTATAATATATGTATAAATTCCAGTCAATCATCAGTGAAAAATTTAGTGTTAGTGATTGATGACGTGTTTCTCTGCTTAGTGATAATAAACAGTGGTCAACAGTGGCTTCAACTCACGATTAAAAATACGAGTCTCTAGATAATTTGGGGACGCTGAATTCAAATCTGAAAATAATTTTGCTCCAATATGTAGAGTCTGTGAAACTGAACCGCACCCAGACATGAAGGTCATTTTGATAGTCGACTACTGCTGGACAATGGTGGCCCGGTGGCCTGGTGGCTAAAGCTCCCGCTTCACACACGGAGGGCCCGGGTTCGATTCCCGGCGGGTGGAAACATTTCGACAAGTTTCCTTACACCTGTTGTCCTGTTCACCAAGCAGCAAATAGGTACCTGGGTGTTAGTCGACTGGTGTGGGTCGCATCCTGGGGGACAAGATTAAGGACCCCAATGGAAATAAGTTAGACAGTCCTCGATGACGCACTGACTTTCTTGGGTTATCCTGGGTGGCTAACCCTCCGGGGTTAAAAATCCGGACGAAATCTTATCTTATCTTATCTTATCTTAATGGTACGGAAGTGCGATGCCAAACTTAAGCGAAAAAGCCTATAAACTGAGTTATAAATATATTAATCTGAAATAATAGAAAATTTTGTTTCTTTTATGAATGATTAGTTTTCGTAACATGTTCATAATATTATAACTACGATTGTTAAGTAACATATATCATGAGGTTCTTCCACCAAAATATTCTTCATAATTATTTAACACACCGTCCGTCTACCACCAAGGTTGACTGACTTATAAATGAAGAAACATTTTCATCATCAGTCACTATCACTGTCTTGCAAGAAGGTGCCGACAGTACAGTTAAAAACTGCATATATTCCCACCCCACCTCAAAGTGCAGGAACCTCCAGGATTCAAGTCTGGCTAACCGGTTTCTTTGAATCCTTTCATAAATATTACCTTGCTTACGCTCCAACAGCGCATCATAATATTACCAGTGACTGGCTGGATGATAGAGATGCCCAGGTGTTGCGCATGTGTCTTAATTTCATCTTGTCGGAATTATATACCATTCTTGTACTACTACTACTACTACCACCAACTTTTCCTGCCTATATATAGCTGTCCTGCTCCACTTCTGGTTAGTATGACTTTGTAAATGGTATAAGTCGAACCGAAACGTCGTCGCAAGCTTCTCACTTTTATGTGCCGGTTATATGTGTAAAATCTCGCTCACGCTCCAAGAGCGCGACATAATATTACCTTGCTCACCCTCCAACAGTGCGTCATAATATTACCTTGCTCACGCTCCAACAGCACAACATAATATTACCTTGCTCACCCTCCAACAGTGCGTCATAATATTACCTCGCTCACACTCCAACAGCGCATCATAATATTACCATGCTCACCCTCCAACAGTGCGTCATAATATTACCTTGCTCACGCTCCAACAGAGCGTCATAATATTACCATGCTCACCCTCCAACAGTGCGTCAAAATATTACCTTCCTCACGCTCCAACAGCGCGTCATAATATTACCTTGCTCACCCTCCAACAACAGTGCGTCATAATAATACCTTCCTCAACCTCCAACAGCGGGTCATAATATTACCTTGCTCACCCTCCAACAGTGTGTCATAATATTACCTTGCTCACCCTCCAACAGCGCATCATAATATTACCTTAATCACCCTCCAACAGAGCGTAATAATACCGTGCTCACCCTCCAACAATACGTCATAATATTACCTTGCTCACCCTCCAACAATACGTCATAATATTACCTTGATCACCTCCCAACAGTGCGTCATAATATTACCTTGCTCACCCTCCAACAGTGCATCATAATAATACCTTGCTCACCCTCCAACAGCGCATCATAATATTTCCTTGCTCACTCTCCAACAGTGCGTAATAATACCGTGCTCACCCTCCAACAATACGTCATAATATTACCTTGCTCACCCTCCAACAATACATCATAATATTACCTTGATCACCTCCCAACAGTGCATCATAATATTACCTTGCTCACCCTCCAACAGTGCGTCATAATATTACCTTGCTCACCCTCCAACAATACGTCATATTACCTTGCTCACCCTCCAACAATACGTCATAATATTACCTTGCTCACCTTCCAACAATATGTCATAATATTACCTTGCTCACCTTCCAACAATACGTCATAATATTACCTTGCTCACCCTCCAACAATACATCATAATATTACCTTGATCACCTCCCAACAGTGCATCATAATATTACCTTGCTCACCCTCCAACAGTGCGTCATAATATTACCTTGCTCACCCTCCAACAGTGCATCATAATATTACCTTGCTCACCCTCCAACAATACGTCATATTACCTTGCTCACCCTCCAACAATACGTCATAATATTACCTTGCTCACCTTCCAACAATATGTCATAATATTACCTTGCTCACCTTCCAACAATACGTCATAATATTACCTTGCTCACCTTCCAACAATACATCATAATATTACCTTGCTCACCTTCCAACAATACGTCATAATATTACCTTGCTCACCTTCCAACAATACGTCATAATATTACCTTGCTCACCTTCCAACAATACGTCATAATATTACCTTGCTCACCTTCCAACAGTGCATCGTAATATTACATTGCTCACCCTCCAACAATACGTCATACTACCTTGCTCACCCTCCAATAATACGTCATAATATTACCTTGCTCACCTTCCAACAATATGTCATTATATTACCTTGCTCACCCTCCAACAATACGTCATAATATTACTTTGCTCACCTTCCAACAATATGTCATAATATTACCTTGCTCACCCTCCAACAATACGTCATAATATTACCTTGCTCACCCTCCAACAATACGTCATAATATTACCTTGCTCACCTTCCAACAATATGTCATAATATTACCTTGCTCACCCTCCAACAGTGCATCATAATATTACCTTGCTCACCATCCAACAGCGCATCATAATATTTCTTTGCTCACTCTCCAACAGTGCGTAATAATACCGTGCTCACCCTCCAACAATACGTCATAATATTACCTTGCTCACCCTCCAACAATACGTCATAATACTACCTTGATCACCTCCCAACAGTGCATCATAATATTACCTTGCTCACCCTCCAACAGCGCATCATAATATTATCTTGCTCACCCTCCAACAATACGTCATATTACCTTGCTCACCCTCCAACAATACGTCATAATATTACCTTGCTCACCTTCCAACAATATGTCATAATATTACCTTGCTCACCCTCCAACAATACGTCATAATATTACCTTGTCCATCATCCAACAATACGTCATAATATTACCTTGATCACCTCCCAACAATATGTCATAACATTACCTTGCTCACCCTCCAACAATACGTCATAATATTACCTTGATCACCTCCCAACAATACGTCATAATATTACCTTGATCACCTCCCAACAATACGTCATAATATTACCTTGCTCACCCTCCAACAATACATCATAATATTAACACCTTGCTCACCCTCCAACAATACGTCATAATATTACCTTGAGCACCCCCTAACAGTGCGTCATAATATTACCTTGCTCACCCTCCAACAGTGCGTCATAATATTACCTTGCTCACCCTCCAACAGTGCATCATAATATTACCTTGCTCACCCTCCAACAATACGTCATATTACCTTGCTCACCCTTCAACAATACGTCATAATATTACCTTGCTCACCTTCCAACAATATTTCATAATATTACCTTGCTCACCCTCCAACAATACGTCATAATATTACCTTGCTCACCTTCCAACAGTGCATCATAATATTACATTGCTCACCCTCCAACAATACGTCATACTACCTTGCTCACCCTCCAATAATACGTCATAATATTACCTTGCTCACATTCCAACAATATGTCATTATATTACCTTGCTCACCCTCCAACAATACGTCATAATATTACCTTGCTCACCTTCCAACAATATGTCATAATATTACCTTGCTCACCCTCCAACAATACGTCATAATATTACCTTGCTCACACTCCAACAATACGTCATAATATTACCTTGCTCACCTTCCAACAATATGTCATAATATTACCTTGCTCACCTTCCAACAATATGTCATAATATTACCTTGCTCACCCTCCAACAATACGTCATAATATTACCTTGTCCATCATCCAACAATACGTCATAATATTACCTTGATCACCTCCCAACAATATGTCATAACATTACCTTGCTCACCCTCCAACAATACGTCATAATATTACCTTGATCACCTCCCAACAATACGTCATAATATTACCTTGATCACCTCCCAACAATACGTCATAATATTACCTTGCTCACCCTCCAACAATACATCATAATATTAACACCTTGCTCACCCTCCAACAATGCGTCATAATATTACCTTGAGCACCTCCTAACAGTGCGTCATAATATTACCTTGCTCACCCTCCAACAGTGCGTCATAATATTACCTTGCTCACCCTCCAACAGTGCATCATAATATTACCTTGCTCACCATCCAACAATACGTCATATTACCTTGCTCACCCTTCAACAATACGTCATAATATTACCTTGCTCACCTTCCAACAATATTTCATAATATTACCTTGCTCACCCTCCAACAATACGTCATAATATTACCTTGCTCACCTTCCAACAATATGTCAAAGTATTACCTTGCTCACCCTCCAACAATACGTCATAATATTACCTTGCTCACACTCCAACAATACGTCATAATATTACCTTGCTCACCTTCCAACAATATGTCATAATATTACCTAGCTCACCCTCCAACAATATGTCATAATATTACCTTGCTCACCCTCCAACAATACGTCATAATATTACCTTGCTCATCCTCCAAAAATACGTCATAATATTACCTTGCTCACCCTTAAACAATATGTCATAATATTACCTTGCTCACCCTCCAACAGCATGTCATAATATTACCTTGCTCACCCTCCAACAATACGTCATAATATTACCTTGCTCACCCTCCAACAATACGCCATAATATTACCTTGCTCACCCTCCAACAATACGTCATAATATTACCTTGCTCACCCTCCAACAATACGTCATAATTTTACCTTGATCATCTCCCAACAGTGCGTCATAATATTACCTTGCTCATCCTAGACACTGCGTCATAATATTAGCTTGCTCACACTCCAACAGCAAATCATAATATTACCTTGCTCACCCTCCAACAGCGCATAATAATACCGTGCTCACCCTCCAAAAACACGTCATAATATTACCTTGATCACCTCCCAACAATACGTCATAATATTACCTTGATCACCTCCCAACAATACGTCATAATATTACCTTGCTCACCCTCCAACAATACATCATAATATTACCTTGCTCACCCTCCAACAATACGTCATAATATTACCATGATCACCTCCCAACAGTTCGTCATAATATTACCTTGCTCACCCTCCAACAATTCGTCATAATATTACTTTGCTCACCCTCCAACAATACGTCATAATATTACCTTGCTCACCCTCCAACAATACGTCATAATATTACCTAGCTCACCCTCCAACAATACGTCATAATATTACCTTGATCACCTCCCAACAGTGCATCATAATATTACCTTGCTCACCCTCCATCAGTGCATCATAATATTACCTTGCTCACCCTCCAACAGCGCATCATAATATTATCTTCCTCACCCTCCAACAATACGTCATATTACCTTGCTCACCCTCCAAAAATACGTCATAATATTACCTTGCTCACCTTCCAACAATATGTCATAATATTACCTTGCTCACCCTCCAACAATACGTCATAATATTACCTTGTCCATCATCCAACAATATGTCATAATATTACCTTGATCACCTCCCAACAATACGTCATAAATAACCCGCACATAAAAGAGAGAAGCTTACGACGACGTTTCGGTCCGACTTGGACCATTGACAAAGTCACAGTGTGACTTTGTCAATGGTCCAAGTCGGACCGAAACGTCGTCGTAAGCTTCTCTCTTTTATGTGCGGGTTATTTGTGTATCGTTCCAGTCACGGTATTGTGCCTTTTTTGTTATTTAATACGTCATAATATTACCTTGCTCACCCTCCAATAATACGTCATAATATTACCTTGCTCACCTTCCAACAATATGTCATTATATTACCTTGCTCACCTTCCAACAATACGTCATAATATTACCTTGCTCACCTTCCAACAATATGTCATAAAATTACCTTGCTCACCCTCCAACAATACGTCATAATATTACCTTGCACACCCTCCAACAATACGTCATAATATTACCTTGCTCACCCTCCAACAATATGTCATAATATTACCTTGCTCACCCTCCAACAATACGTCATAATATTACCTTGCACACCCTCCAACAATACGTCATAATATTACCTTGCTCACCATCCAACAATACGTCATAATATTACCTTGCTCACCCTCCAACAATACCTCATAATATTACCTTGCACACCCTCCAACAATACGTCATAATATTACCTTGCTCACCCTCCAACAATACGTCATAATATTACCTTGCACACCCTCCAACAATACGTCATAATATTACCTTGCTCACCCTCCAACAATACGTCATAATATTACCTTGCTCACCCTCCAATAATACGTCATAATATTACCTTGCTCACCCTCCAACAATATGTCATAATATTACCTTGCTCACCCTCCCACAATACTTCATAATATTACCTTGCTCACCCTCCAACAATACGTCATAATATTACCTTGCTCACCTCCCAACAGTGCGTCATAATATTACCTTGCTCACCCTCCAACAGTGCATCATAATATTACCTTGCTCACCATCCAACAGCGTATCATAATATTTCTTTGTTCACTCTCCAACAGTGCGTAATAATACCGTGCTCACCCTCCAACAATACGTCATAATATTACCTTGCTCACCATCCAACAATACGTCATAATATTACCTTGATCACCTCCCAACAGTGCATCATAATATTACCTTGCTCACCCTCCAACAGTGCATCATAATATTACCTTGCTCACCCTCCAACAGCGCATCATAATATTATCTTGCTCACCCTCCAACAATACGTCATATTACCTTGTTCACCCTCCAACAATACATCATAATATTACCTTGCTCACCTTCCAACAATATGTCAAAATATTACCTTGCTCACCCTCCAACAATACGTCATAATATTACCTTGTCCATCATCCATCAATACGTCATAATATTACCTTCATCACCTCCCAACAATATGTCATAATATTACCTTGCTCACCCTCCAACAATACGTCATAATATTACCTTGATCACCTCCAAACAATACGTCATAATGAACATCAGAATGGTATACAATACCGACAGGTTGTTAGGTAAGACACATATGCAACAGTTAGACAACTTTATTCCGAAACGTTTCGCCTACACAGTAGGCTTCTTCAGTCGAATACAGAAAGTAGGCAGGAACAGTAGAGATGTGAAGACGATGTAATCAGTCCATCACCCTTAAAGTCGTAGAATTTGAGGTTGTCAGTCCCTCGGCCTGGAGAAGTTCAGTTCCATAGTCAGGAACTATCTGAAGATCAAGCGACAGTGCGGAGACTTAAATACTGTCGGAAGGAGAGGTGCAGGGTAGTAGTAGTAGTAGTAGTAGTAGTAGTAGTGAGAGGCAACTGAGAGGTCATGTCCCTCTCAGATCCAACCCTTCTCACTTGAAAAGCTTGTCCAAGGTGTTTTCTGTACCAAGATGCCACGTGTTGCAGTGTCTGACAAGATGAACATCAGAATGGTATACAATACCGACAGGTTGTTAGGTAAGACACATATGCAACAGTTAGACAACTTTATTCCGAAACGTTTCGCCTACACAGTAGGCTTCTTCAGTCGAATACAGAAAGTAGGCAGGAACAGTAGAGATGTGAAGACGATGTAATCAGTCCATCACCCTTAAAGTCGTAGAATTTGAGGTTGTCAGTCCCTCGGCCTGGAGAAGTTCAGTTCCATAGTCAGGAACTATCTGAAGATCAAGCGACAGTGCGGAGACTTAAATACTGTCGGAAGGAGAGGTGCAGGGTAGTAGTAGTAGTAGTAGTAGTAGTAGTAGTGAGAGGCAACTGAGAGGTCATGTCCCTCTCAGATCCAACCCTTCTCACTTGAAAAGCTTGTCCAAGGTGTTTTCTGTACCAAGATGCCACGTGTTGCAGTGTCTGACAAGATGAACATCAGAATGGTATACAATACTGACAGGTTGTTAGGTAAGACACATATGCAACAGTTAGACAACTTTATTCCGAAACGTTTCGCCTACACAGTAGGATTCTTCAGTCGAATACAGAAAGTAGGCAGGAACAGTAGAGATGTGAAGACGATGTAATCAGTCCATCACCCTTAAAGTCGTAGAATTTGAGGTTGTCAGTCCCTCGACTGAAGAAGCCTACTGTGTAGGCGAAACGTTTCGGAATAAAGTTGTCTAACTGTTGCATATGTGTCTTACCTAACAACCTGTCGGTATTGTATACCATTCTGATGTTCATCTTGTCAGACACTGCAACACGTGGCATCTTGGTACAGAAAACACCTTGGACAAGCTTTTCAAGTGAGAAGGGTTGGATCTGAGAGGGACATGACCTCTCAGTTGCCTCTCACTACTACTACTATTACTACTACTACTACTACTACTACTACTACTACTACCCTGCACCTCTCCTTCCGACAGTATTGAAGTCTCCGCACTGTCGCTTGATCTTCAGATAGTTCCTGACTATGGAACTGAACTTCTGCAGGCCGAGGGACTGACAACCTCAAATTCTACGACTTTAAGGGTGATGGACTGATTACATCGTCTTCACATCTCTACTGTTCCTGCCTACTTTCTGTATTCGACTGAAGAAGCCTACTCTGTAGGCGAAACGCTTCGGAATAAAGTTGTCTAACTGTTGCATATGTGTCTTACCTAACAATACGTCATAATATTACCTTGCTCACCCTCCAACAATACGTCATAATATTACCTTGCTCACCCTCCAACAATACGTCATAATATTACCTTGAGCACCTCCCAACAGTGCGTCATAATATTACCTTGCTCACCCTCCAACAGTGCGTCATAATATTACCTTGCTCACCCTCCAACAGTGCATCATAATATTACCTTGCTCACCCTCCAACAATATGTCATATTACCTTGCTCACCCTCCAACAATACGTCATAATATTACCTTGCTCACCTTCCAACAATATGTCATAATATTACCTTGCTCACACTCCAACAATACGTCATAATATTACCTTGCTCAACTTCCAACAATATGTCATAATATTACCTTGCTCACACTCCAACAATACATCATAATATTACCTTGCTCACCCTCCAACAATATGTCATATTACCTTGCTCACCCTCCAAAAATACGTCATAATATTACCTTGATCACCTCCCAACAATACGTCATAATATTACCTTGATCACCTCCCAATAATACGTCATAATATTACCTTGCTCACCCTCCAACAATACATCATAATATTACCTTGCTCACACTCCAACAATACGTCATAATATTACCTTGATCACCTCCCAACAGTGCGTCATAATATTACCTTGCTCACCCTCCAACAATACGTCATAATATTACCTTGCTCACCCTCCAACAATACGTCATAATATTACCTTGCTCACCCTCCAACAATACGTCATAATATTACCTTGCTCACCCTCAAACAATACGTCATAATATTACCTTGCTCACCCTCCAACAATACGTCATAATATTACCTTGAGCACCTCCCAACAATGCGTCATAATATTACCTTGCTCACCCTCCAACAGTGCATCATAATATTACCTTGCTCACCCTCCAACAATATGTCATATTACCTTGCTCACCCTCCAACAATACGTCATAATATTACCTTGCTCACCTTCCAACAATATGTCATAATATTACCTTGCTCACACTCCAACAATACATCATAATATTACCTTGCTCACCCTCCAACAATATGTCATATTACCTTGCTCACCCTCCAAAAATACGTCATAATATTACCTTGATCACCTCCCAACAATACGTCATAATATTACCTTGATCACCTCCCAATAATACGTCATAATATTACCTTGCTCACCCTCCAACAATACATCATAATATTACCTTGCTCACCCTCCAACAATACGTCATAATATTACCTTGATCACCTCCCAACAGTGCGTCATAATATTACCTTGCTCACCCTCCAACAATACGTCATAATATTACCTTGCTCACCCTCCAACAATACGTCATAATATTACCTTGCTCACCCTCCAACAATACGTCATAATATTACCTTGCTCACCCTCCAACAATACGTCATAATATTACCTTGCTCACCCTCAAACAATAAGTCATAATATTACCTTGCTCACCCTCCAACAGTGCATCATAATATTACCTTGCTCACCCTCCAACAGCGCATCATAATATTATCTTGCTCACCCTCCAACAATACGTCATATTTCCTTGCTCACCCTCCAAAAATACGTCATAATATTACCTTGCTCACCTTCCAACAATATGTCATAATATTACCTTGCTCACCCTCCAACAATACGTCATAATATTACCTTGCTCACCATCCAACAATACGTCATAATATTACCTTGCTCACCCTCCAACAATACGTCATAATATTACCTTGATCACCTCCCAACAGTGCATCATAATATTTCCTTGCTCAACCTCCAACAGTACATCATAATATTACCTTGCTCACCCTCCAACAGCGCATCATATTATTATCTTGCTCACCCTCCAACAGTACGTCATATTACCTTGCTCACCCTCCAAAAATACGTCATAATATTACCTTGCTCACCTTCCAACAATATGTCATAATATTACCTTGCTCACCCTCCAACAATACGTCATAATATTACCTTGTCCATTATCCAACAATACGTCATAATATTACATTGATCACGTCCCAACAATATGTCATATTATTACCTTGCTCACCCTCCAACAATACGTCATAATATTACCTTGATCACCTCCCAACAATACCTCATAATATTACCTTGATCACCTCCCAACAATACGTCATAAATAACCCGGACATAAAAGAGAGAAGCTTACGACGACGTTTCGGTCCGACTTGGACCATTGACAAAGTCACAGTGTGATTTTGTCAATGGTCCAAGTCGGACCGAAACGTCGTCGTAAGCTTCTCTCTTTTATGTCCGGGTTATTTGTGTATCGTTCCAGTCACGGTATTCTGCCTTTTTTGTTATTTAATACGTCATAATATTACCTTGCTCACCCTCCAACAATATGTCATAATATTACCATGCTCACCTTCCAACAGTGCATCTTAATATTACATTGCTCACCCTCCAACAATACGTCATACTACCTTGCTCACCCTCCAATAATACGTCATAATATTACCTTGCTCAACCTTCCAACAATATGTCATTATATTACCTTGCGCACCCACCAACAATACGTCGTAATATTACCTTGCTCACCTTCCAACAATATGTCATAAAATTACCTTGCTCACCCTCCAACAATACGTCATAATATTATCTTGCTCACCCTCCCACAATACTTCATAATATTACCTTGCTCACCTTCCAACAATATGTCATAATATTACCTTGCTCAAACTCCAACAATATGTCATAATATTACCTTGCTCACCCTCCAACAATACGTCATAATATTACCTTGATCACCTCCCAACAGTGCGTCATAATATTACCTTGCTCACCCTCCAACAGTGCATCATAATATTACCTTGCTCACCATCCAACAGCGCATCATAATATTTCTTTGCTCTCTCTCCAACAGTGCGTAATAATACCGTGCTCACCCTCCAACAATACGGCATAATATTACCTTGCTCACCATCCAACAATACGTCATAATATTACCTTGATCACTTCCCAATAGTGCATCATAATATTACCTTGCTCACCTTCCAACAATACGTCATATTACCTTGTTCACCCTCCAACAATACGTCATAATATTACCTTGCTCACCTTCCAACAATATGTCATAATATTACCTTGCTCACCCTCCAACAATACATCATAATATTACCTTGCTAACCCTCCAACAATACGTCATAATATTACCTTGCTAACCCTCCAACAATACATCATAATATTACCTTGCTATCCCTCCAACAGCGCGTCATATTATTACATTGCTCACCCTCCAACAATACGTCATAATATTACCTTGCTCACCCTTCAACAATACGTCATAATATTACCTTGCTAACCCTCCAACAATACGCCATAATATTACCTTGCTCACCCTCCAACAATACGTCATAATATTGCCTTGCTCACCCTCCAACAGCGCGTCATACTATTACCTTGCTCACCCTCCAGCAATACGTCATAATATTACCTTGCTCACCCTCCAACAGTGCGCCATAATATTACCTTGCTCACCCTCCAACGGCGGGTCATAACATTACCTTGTTCACCCTCCAACAGCGCGTCGTAATATTACCTTGCTCACCCTCCAACAATACGTCATAATATTACCTTGCTCACCCTCCAACAATACGTCATAATATTACCTTGCTCACCTTCCAACAGTGCGTCATAATGTTACCTTGCTCACCCTCCAACAGTGCGTCATAATATTACCTTGCTCACCCTCCAACAATACGTCGTAAAATTACCTTGCTCACCCTCCAACAATACGTCATAATATTACCTTGCTCACCCTCCAACAATACGTCATAATATTACCTTGCTCACCTTCCAACAATACGTCATAAAATTACCTTGCTCACCCTCCAACAATACGTCATAATATTACCTTGCTCGTCCTCCAACAATACGTCATAATATTACCTTGCTCACACTCCAACAGCGCGTCATAATATTACCTTGCTCACCCTCCAACAATACGTCATAATATTACCTTGCTCACCTTCCAACAATACGTCATAATATTACCTTGCTCACCCTCCAACAATACGTCATAATATTACCTTGCTCACCTTCCAACAATATGTCATAATATTACCTTGCTCACCTTTCAACAATGCATCATAATATTACCTTGCTCACCCTCCAACAATACGTCATACTACCTTGCTCACCCTTCAACAATACGTCATAATATTACCTTGCTCACACTCCAACAATACATCATAATATTACCTTGCTCACCTTCCAACAATACATCATAATATTACCTTGCTCACCCTCCAACAATACGTCATATTATTACCTTGCTCACATTCCAACAATATGTCATAATATTTTCTTGCTCACCCTCCAACAGCACGTCATAATATTACCTTCCTCACCCTCCAACAATACGTCATAATATTTCCTTGCTCACCATTCAACAATATATCATAATATTACCTTGCTCACACTCCAACAATGCGTCATAATATTACCTTGCTCACCCTCCAACAATGCGTCATAATATTACCTTGCTCACCTTCCAACAATATGTCATAATATTACCTTGCTCACCCTCCAACAATACGTCATAATATTGCCTTGCTCACCCTCCAACAATACGTCATAATATTACCTTGCTCACCCTCCAACAATATGTCATAATATTACCTTGCTCACCCTCCAACAATACGTCATAATATTACCTTGCTCACACTCCAACAATACGTCATAATATTACCTTGCTCACCTTCCAACAGTGCGTCATAATATTACCTTGCTCGCCCTCCAACAATAAGTCATAATATTACCTTGCTCACCCTCCAACAATACGTCATAAAATTACCTTGCTCAACGTCCACCAAAACGTCATAATATTACCTTGCTCACCTTCCAACAGTGCGCCATAATATTACCTTTCTCACCCTGCAGCAGCACGGCATAATATTACCTTGCTCACCCTCCAACAATAAGTCATAATATTACCTTGCTCACCCTCCAACAATACGTCATAACATTACCTTGCTCACCCTCCAAAAATACGTCATAATATTACCTTGCTCACCCTCCAACAATATGTCATAATATTACCTTGCTCACCCTCCAACAGCATGTCATAATATTACCTTGCTCACCCTCCAACAATATGTCATAATATTACCTTGCTCACCGTCCAACAATACGCCATAATATTACCTTGCTCAACCTCCAACAATACATCATAATATTACCTTGCTCACCCTCCAACAATACGTCATAATATTACCTTGATCATCTCCCAACAGTGCGTCATAATATTAGCTTGCTCACACTCCAACAGCACATCATAATATTACCTTGCTCACCCTCCAACAGCGCGTAATAATACCGTGCTCACCCTCCAAAAATACGTCATAATATTACCTTGATCACCTCCCAACAATAAGTCATAATATTACATTGATCACCTCCCAACAATACGTCATAATATTACCTTGCTCACCCTCCAACAATACATCATAATATTACCTTGCTCACCCTCCAACAATACGTCATAATATTACCTTGATCACCTCCCAACAGTGCGTCATAATATTACCTTGCTCACCCTCCAACAACACGTCATAATATTAATTTGCTCACCCTCCAACAATACGTCATAATATTACCTTGCTCACCCTCCAACAATACGTCATAATATTACCTTGCTCACCCTCCAACAATACGTCATAATATTACCTTGATCACCTCCCAACAGTGCATCATAATATTACCTTGCTCACCCTCCAACAGTGCATCATAATATTACCTTGCTCACCCTCCAACAGCGCATCATAATATTACCTTGGTCACCCTCCAAAAATACGTCATAATATTACCTTGCTCACCCTCCAACAGTGCGTCATAATATTACCTTGCTCACCCTCGAACAGTGTATCATAATATTACCTTGCTCACCCTCCAACAATACGTCATATTACCTTGCTCACCCTCCAACAATACGTCATAATATTACCTTGCTCACCTTCCAGCAATACGTCATAATATTACCTTGCTCACACTCCAACAATATGTCATAATATTACCATGCTCACCTTCCAACAGTGCATCATAATATTACATTGCTCACCCTCCAACAATACATCATACTACCTTGCTCACCCTCCAATAATACGTCATAATATTACCTTGCTCACCTTCCAACAATATGTCATTATATTACCTTGCTCTCCCTCCAACAATACGTCATAATATTACCTTGCTTACCTTCCAACAATATGTCATAATATTACCTTGCTCACCCTCCAACAATACGTCATAATATTACCTTGCTCACCCTCCAACAATACATCATAATATTGCCTTGCTCACCTTCCTACAATATGTCATAATATTACCTTGCTCACCCTCCAACAACATGTCATAATATTACCTTCCTCACCCTCCAACAATACGTCATAATATTACCTTGATCACCTCCCAACAGTACGTCATAATATTACCTTGCTCACCCTCCAACAGTACATCATAATATTACCTTGCTCACCATAAAACAGCGCATCATAATATTTCCTTGCTCACTCTCCAACAGTGCGTAATAATACCGTGCTCACCCTCCAACAATACGTCATAATATTACCTTGCACACCCTCCAACAGGGCATCATAATATTACGTTGCTCACCCTCCAACAGCGCATCATAATATTATCTTGCTCACCCTCCAACAATACGTCATATTTCCTTGCTCACCCTCCAACAATACGTCATAATATTACCTTGCTCACCTTCCAACAATATGTCATAATATTACCTTGTCCATCATCCAACAATACGTCATAATATTACCTTGATCACCTCCCAACAATATGTCATAATATTACCTTGCTCACCCTCCAACAATACGTCATAATATTACCTTGACCACCTCCCAACAATACGTCATAATATTACCTTGATCACCTCCCAACAGTGCGTCATAATATTACCTTGCTCACCCTCCAACAGTGCGTCATAATATTACCTTGCTCACCCTCAAACAGTGTATCATAATATTACCTTGCTCACCCTCCAACAATACGTCATATTACCTTGCTCACCCTCCAACAATACGTCATAATATTACCTTGCTCACCCTCCAACAATACGTCAAAATATTATCTTGATCACCTCCCAACAATACGTCATAATATTACCTTGTCCATCATCCAAAAATACGTGATAATATTACCTTGATCACCTCCCAACAATATGTCATAATATTACCTTGCTCACCCTCCAACAATACGTCATAATATTACCTTGATCACCTCCCAACAATACGTCATAATATTACATTGATCACCTCCCAACAATACGTCATAATATTACCTTGCTCACCCTCCAACAATACGTCATAATATTAACACCTTTCTCACCCTCCAACAATAAGTCATAATATTACCTTGAGCACCTCCCAACAGTGCGTCATAATATTACCTTGCTCACCCTCCAACAGTGCATCATAATATTACCTTGCTCACCCTCCAACAGTGCATCATAATATTACCTTGCTCACCCTCCAACAATACGTAATAATATTACCTTGCTCACCTTCCAACAATATGTCATAATATTACCTTGCTCACACTCCAACAATATGTCATAATATTACCATGCTCACCTTCCAACAGTGCATCATAATATTACATTGCTCACCCTCCAACAATACGTCATACTACCTTGCTCACCCTCCATTAATACGTCATAATATTACCTTGCTCACCTTCCAACAATATGTCATTATATTACCTTGCTCACCCTCCAACAATACATCATAATATTACCTTGCTCACATTCCAACAATACGTCATAATATTACCTTGCTGACCTTCCAACAATATGTCATAATATTACCGTGCTCACCCTCCAACAATACTTCATAATATTACCTTGCTCACCTTCCAACAATATGTCATAATATTACCTTGCTCACCCTCTAATAATACATCATAATATTACCTTGCTCACCCTCCAACAATACGTCATAATATTACCTTGCTGACTTTCCAACAATATGTCATAATATTACCTTGCTCACCCTCCAACAATATGTCATAATATTACTTTGCTCATCCTCCAACAATACGTCATAATATTACCTTGCACACCCTCCAAAAGTACGTCATAATATTACCTTGCTCACCCTCCAACAATATGTCATAATATTACCTTGCTCACATTCCAACAATATGTCATAATATTACCTTGCTCACCCTCCAACAATACGCCATAATATTACCTTGCTCAACCTCCAACAATACGTCATAATATTACCTTGCTCACCCTCCATCAATACGTCATAATATTACCTTGATCATATCCCAACAGTGCGTCATAATATTACCTTGCTCACCCTCCAACAGTGCGTCATAATATTAGCTTGCTCACACTCCAACAGCACATCATAATATTACCTTGCTCACCCTCCAACAGCGCGTAATAATACCGTGCTCACCCTCCAAAAATACGTCGTAATATTACCTTGATCACCTCCCAACAATACGTAATAATATTACCTTGATCACCTCCCAACAATACGTCATAATATTACCTTGCTCACCCTCCAACAATACGTCATAATATTACCTTGCTCACCCTCCAACAATACGTCATAATATTGCCTTAATCACCTCCCAACAGTGTGTCATAATATTACCTTGCTCACCCTCCAACAATACGTCATAATATTACCTTGCTCACCCTCAAACAATACGTCATAATATTACCTTGCTCACCCTCAACAATACGTCATAATATTACCTTGCTCACCCTCCAACAATACATCATATTACCTTTCTCACCCTCCAACAATACGTCATAATATTACCTTGCTCACCTTCCAACAATATGTCATAATATTACCTTGCTCACCCTCCAACAATATGTCATAATATTACCTTGCTCACCCTCCAACAATACGTCATACTACCTTGCTCACCCTTCAACAATACGTCATAATATTACCTTGCTCACACTCCAACAATACATCATAATATTACCTTGCTCACCTTCCAACAATACATCATAATATTACCTTGCTCACCCTCCAACAATACGTCATATTATTACCTTGCTCACCTTCCAACAATATGTCATAATATTACCTTGCTCACCCTCCAACAGCACGTCATAATATTACCTTCCTCACCCTCCAACAATACGTCATAATATTACCTTGCTCACCTTTCAACAATATATCATAATATTACCTTGCTCACTCTCCAGCAGCGCGTCATAATATTACCTTGCTCACCCTCCAACAATGCGTCATAATATTACCTTGCTCACATTCCAACAATATGTCATAATATTACCTTGCTCACCCTCCAACAATAAGTCATAATATTACCTTGCTCACCCTCCAACAATACGTCATAATATTACCTTGCTCACCCTCCAACAATATGTCATAATATTACCTTGCTCACCATCCAAAAATATGTCATAATATTACGTTGCTCACCCTCCAACAGCATGCCATAATATTACCTTGCTCACCCTCCAATAATACGTCACAATATTACCCTGCTTACCCTCCAACAATACGTCAAAATATAACCTTGCTCACCCTCCACCAATATGTCATAATATTACCTTGCTCACCCTCCAACAGCATGTCATAATATTAATTTGCTCACCCTCCAACAGCACATCATAATATTACCTTGCTCACCCTCCAACAATATGTCTTAATATTACCTTGCTCACCCTCCAACAGCGCATCATAATATTACCTTGCTCACCTTCCAACAATAAGACATAATATTACCTTGCTCACCCTCCAACAATACGTCATAATATTACCTTGCTCACCCTCCAACAATACGTCATAGTATTACCTTGCTCACCTTCCAACAGTGCGTCATAATATTACCTTGCTCGCCCTCCAACAATAAGTCATAATATTACCTTGCTCACCCTCCAACAATACGTCATAAAATTACCTTGCTCACCCTCCACCAATACGTCATAATATTACCTGGCTCACCTTCCAACAGTGCGCCATAATATTACCTTTCTCACCCTGCAGCAGCGCGGCATAATATTACCTTGCTCACCCTCCAACAATACGTCATAATATTATCTTGCTCACTCTCCAGCAATATGTCATAATATTACCTTGCTCACCCTCCAACAATACGTCATAATATTACCTTGCTCACCCGCCAACAGCGCATATAATATTACCTTGCTCATCCTCCAACAATACGTCATAATATTACCTAGTTCACCCTCCAACAATACGTCATAATATTACCTTGCTCACCCTCCTACAGTGCGTCATAATATTCCCCTGCCCACCCTCCAACAGTACGTCATAATATTACCTTGCTCACCCTCCAACAATACGTCATAATATTACCTTGCTCACCCTTCAACAATGCGTCATAATATTACCTTGCTCACCTTCCAACAGTGCGTCATAATATTACCTTGTTCACCCTCCAACAATACGTCATAATATTACCTTGCTCACCCTTCTACAGTGCGTCATAATATTCCGTTACCCACCCTCCAACAGCGCGTCATAATATTACCTTGCCCACCCTCCATCAATACGTCATAATATTACCATGCTCACCCTCCAACAATGCATCATAATATTACCTTGCTCACCTTCCAACAATACGTCATAATATTACCTGGCTCAACCTCCAACAATACGTCATAATATTACCTTGCTCACCCTCCAACAATACGTCATAATATTACCTTGCTCACCCTCCAACAGCGCGTCATAATATTACCTTGCCAACCCTCCAACAATACTTCATAATATTACCTTGTTCACCCTCCAACAATGCGTCATAATATTACCTTGCTCACCTTCCAACAATACGTCATAATATTACCTTGCTCACCCTCCAACAATACGTCATAATATTACCTTGCTCACCTTCCAACAATACGTCATAATATTACCTTGCTCACCCTTCAACAATACGTAATAATATTAACTTGCTCACCTTCCAACAATACATCATAAATTTACCTTGCTCACCCTCCAACAATACGTCATAATATTACCTTGCTCACCTTCCAACAATACGTCATAATATTACCTTGCTCACCCTTCAACAATACGTAATAATATTACCTTGCTCACCCTCCAAAAGCGCATCATAATATTACCTTGCTCACCCTCCAACAATAAGTCATGATATTACCTTGCTCACCCTCCAACAATACTTCATAATATTACCTTGCTCACCCTCCAACAGCGCATCATAATATTACCTTGCTCATCCTCCAACGGTGCATTATAATATTACCTTGCTCACCCTCCAACAATACGTCATAATATTACCTTGCTCACCCTCCAACAGTGCATTATAATATTACCTTGCTCACCCTCCAACAATGCGTTATAATATTACCTTGCTCACCCTCCAACAATACGTCATAATATTACCTTGCTCACCCTCCAACAATATGTCATAATATTGCCTTGCTCACCTTCCAACAATACGTCATAATATTACATTGCTCACCCTCCAACAATACCTCATAATATTACCTTGCTCACCTTCCAACAATGTCATAATATTACCTTGCTCACCCTCCAAAAGCGAATCATAATATTACCTTGCTCACTCTCCAACAATACATCATAATATTACCTTGCCACCCTCCAACAATACGTCATAATATTACCTTGGTCACCCTCCAACAATATATCATAATATTACCTTGCTAACCCTCCAACAATACGTCATAATATTACCTTGCTAACCCTCCAACAATACATCATAATATTACCTTGCTATCCCTCCAACAGCGCGTCATATTATTACATTGCTCACCCTCCAACAATACGTCATAATATTACCTTGCTCACCCTTCAACAATACGTCATAATATTACCTTGCTAACCCTCCAACAATACGTCATAATATTACCTTGCCCACCCTCCAACAATACGTCATAATATTGCCTTGCTCACCCTCCAACAGCGCGTCATACTATTACCTTGCTCACCCTACAGCAATACGTCATAATATTACCTTGCTCACCCTCCAACAGTGCGCCATAATATTACCTTGCTCACCCTCCAACGGCGGGTCACAACATTACCTTGTTCACCCTCCAACAGCGCGTCGTAATATTACCTTGCTCACCCTCCAACAATACGTCATAATATTACCTTGCTCACCCTCCAACAATACGTCATAATATTACCTTGCTCACCTTCCAACAGTGCGTCTTAATGTTACCTTGCTCACCCTCCAACAGTGCGTCATAATATTACCTTGCTCTCCCTCCAACAATACGTCGTAAAATTACCTTGCTCACCCTCCAACAATACGTCATAATATTACCTTGCTCACCCTCCAACAATACGTCATAATATTACCTTGCTCACCTTCCAACAATACGTCATAAAATTACCTTGCTCACCCTCCAACAATACGTCATAATATTACCTTGCTCGTCCTCCAACAATACGTCATAATATTACCTTGCTCACACTCCAACAGCGCGTCATAATATTACCTTGCTCACCCTCCAACAATACGTCATAATATTACCTTGCTCACCTTCCAACAATACGTCATAATATTACCTTGCTCACCCTCCAACAATATGTCATAATATTACCTTGCTCACCTTCCAACAATATGTCATAATATTACCTTGCTCACCTTTCAACAATGCATCATAATATTACCTTTCTCACCCTCCAACAATAAGTCATAATATTACCTTGAGCACCTCCCAACAGTGCGTCATAATATTACCTTGCTCACCCTCCAACAGTGCATCATAATATTACCTTGCTCACCCTCCAACAGTGCATCATAATATTACCTTGCTCACCCTCCAACAATACGTAATAATATTACCTTGCTCACCTTCCAACAATATGTCATAATATTACCTTGCTCACACTCCAACAATATGTCATAATATTACCATGCTCACCTTCCAACAGTGCATCATAATATTACATTGCTCACCCTCCAACAATACGTCATACTACCTTGCTCACCCTCCATTAATACGTCATAATATTACCTTGCTCACCTTCCAACAATATGTCATTATATTACCTTGCTCACCCTCCAACAATACATCATAATATTACCTTGCTCACCCTCCAACAATACGTCATAATATTACCTTGCTGACCTTCCAACAATATGTCATAATATTACCGTGCTCACCCTCCAACAATACTTCATAATATTACCTTGCTCACCTTCCAACAATATGTCATAATATTACCTTGCTCACCCTCCAACAATACATCATAATATTACCTTGCTCACCCTCCAACAATACGTCATAATATTACCTTGCTGACTTTCCAACAATATGTCATAATATTACCTTGCTCACCCTCCAACAATATGTCATAATATTACTTTGCTCACCCTCCAACAATACGTCATAATATTACCTTGCACACCCTCCAAAAATACGTCATAATATTACCTTGCTCACCCTCCAACAATATGTCATAATATTACCTTGCTCACCCTCCAACAATATGTCATAATATTACCTTGCTCACCCTCCAACAATACGCCATAATATTACCTTGCTCAACCTCCAACAATACGTCATAATATTACCTTGCTCACCCTCCATCAATACGTCATAATATTACATTGATCATATCCCAACAGTGCGTCATAATATTACCTTGCTCACCCTCCAACAGTGCGTCATAATATTAGCTTGCTCACACTCCAACAGCACATCATAATATTACCTTGCTCACCCTCCAACAGCGCGTAATAATACCGTGCTCACCCTCCAAAAATACGTCGTAATATTACCTTGATCACCTCCCAACAATACGTAATAATATTACCTTGATCACCTCCCAACAATACGTCATAATATTACCTTGCTCACCCTCCAACAATACGTCATAATATTACCTTGCTCACCATCCAACAATACGTCATAATATTGCCTTAATCACCTCCCAACAGTGTGTCATAATATTACCTTGCTCACCCTCCAACAATACGTCATAATATTACCTTGCTCACCCTCAAACAATACGTCATAATATTACCTTGCTCACCCTCAACAATACGTCATAATATTACCTTGCTCACCCTCCAACAATACATCATATTACCTTTCTCACCCTCCAACAATACGTCATAATATTACCTTGCTCACCTTCCAACAATATGTCATAATATTACCTTGCTCACCCTCCAACAATATGTCATAATATTACCTTGCTCACCCTCCAACAATACGTCATACTACCTTGCTCACCCTTCAACAATACGTCATAATATTACCTTGCTCACACTCCAACAATACATCATAATATTACCTTGCTCACCTTCCAACAATACATCATAATATTACCTTGCTCACCCTCCAACAATACGTCATATTATTACCTTGCTCACCTTCCAACAATATGTCATAATATTACCTTGCTCACCCTCCAACAGCACGTCATAATATTACCTTCCTCACCCTCCAACAATACGTCATAATATTACCTTGCTCACCTTTCAACAATATATCATAATATTACCTTGCTCACTCTCCAGCAGTGCGTCATAATATTACCTTGCTCACCCTCCAACAATGCGTCATAATATTACCTTGCTCACCTTCCAACAATATGTCATAATATTACCTTGCTCACCCTCCAACAATAAGTCATAATATTACCTTGCTCACCCTCCAACAATACGTCATAATATTACCTTGCTCACCCTCCAACAATATGTCATAATATTACCTTGCTCACCATCCAAAAATATGTCATAATATTACGTTGCTCACCCTCCAACAGCATGCCATTATATTACCTTGCTCACCCTCCAATAATACGTCACAATATTCCCCTGCTTACCCTCCAACAATACGTCAAAATATAACCTTGCTCACCCTCCACCAATATGTCATAATATTACCTTGCTCACCCTCCAACAGCATGTCATAATATTAATTTGCTCATCCTCCAACAGCACATCATAATATTACCTTGCTCACCCTCCAACAATATGTCTTAATATTACCTTGCTCACCCTCCAACAGCGCATCATAATATTACCTTGCTCACCTTCCAACAATAAGACATAATATTACCTTGCTCACCCTCCAACAATACGTCATAATATTACCTTGCTCACCCTCCAACAATACGTCATAGTATTACCTTGCTCACCTTCCAACAGTGCGTCATAATATTACCTTGCTCGCCATCCAACAATAAGTCATAATATTACCTTGCTCACCCTCCAACAATACGTCATAAAATTACCTTGCTCACCCTCCACCAATACGTCATAATATTACCTTGCTCACCTTCCAACAGTGCGCCATAATATTATCTTGCTCACTCTCCAGCAATATGTCATAATAATACCTTGCTCACCCTCCAACAATACGTCATAATATTACCTTGCTCACCCGCCAACAGCACATATAATATTACCTTGCTCATCCTCCAACAATACGTCATAATATTACCTAGTTCACCCTCCAACAATACGTCATAATATTACCTTGCTCACCCTCCTACAGTGCGTCATAATATTCCCCTGCCCACCCTCCAACAATACGTCATAATATTACCTTGCTCACCCTCCAACAATACGTCATAATATTACCTTGCTCACCCTTCAACAATGCGTCATAATATTACCTTGCTCACCTTCCAACAGTGCGTCATAATATTACCTTGTTCACCCTCCAACAATACGTCATAATATTACCTTGCTCACCCTTCTACAGTGCGTCATAATATTCCGTTACCCACCCTCCAACAGCACGTCATAATATTACCTTGCCCACCCTCCATCAATACGTCATAATATTACCATGCTCACCCTCCAACAATGCATCATAATATTACCTTGCTCACCTTCCAACAACACGTCATAATATTACCTGGCTCAACCTCCAACAATACGTCATAATATTACCTTGCTCACCCTCCAACAATACGTCATAATATTACCTTGCTCACCCTCCAACAGCGCGTCATAATATTACCTTGCCAACCCTCCAACAATACTTCATAATATTACCTTGTTCACCCTCCAACAATGCGTCATAATATTACCTTGCTCACCTTCCAACAATACGTCATAATATTACCTTGCTCACCCTCCAACAATACGTCATAATATTACCTTGCTCACCTTCCAACAATACGTCATAATATTACCTTGCTCACCCTTCAACAATACGTAATAATATTAACTTGCTCACCTTCCAACAATACATCATAAATTTACCTTGCTCACCATCCAAAAGCGCATCATAATATTACCTTGCTCACCCTCCAACAATACGTAATAATATTACCTTGCTCACCTTCCAACAATACGTAATAATATTACCTTGCTCACCCTCCAAAAGCGCATCATAATATTACCTTGCTCACCCTCCAACAATAAGTCATGATATTACCTTGCTCACCCTCCAACAATACGTCATAATATTACCTTGCTCACCCTCCAACAGCGCATCATAATATTACCTTGCTCATCCTCCAACGGTGCATTATAATATTACCTTGCTCACCCTCCAACAATACATCATAATATTACCTTGCTCACCCTCCAACAGTGCATTATAATATTACCTTGCTCACCCTCCAACAATGCGTTATAATATTACCTTGCTCACCCTCCAACAATACGTCATAATATTACCTTGCTCACCCTCCAACAATACGTCATAATATTGCCTTGCTCACCTTCCAACAATACGTCATAATATTACATTGCTCACCCTCCAACAATACCTCATAATATTACCTTGCTCACCTTCCAACAATGTCATAATATTACCTTGCTCACCCTCCAAAAGCGCATCATAATATTACCTTGCTCACTCTCCAACAATACATCATAATATTACCTTGCCAACCCTCCAACAATACGTCATAATATTACCTTGCTCACCCTCCAACAATACATCATAATATTACCTTGCTAACCCTCCAACAATACGTCATAATATTACCTTGCTAACCCTCCAACAATACATCATAATATTACCTTGCTATCCCTCCAACAGCGCGTCATATTATTACATTGCTCACCCTCCAACAATACGTCATAATATTACCTTGCTCACCCTTCAACAATACGTCATAATATTACCTTGCTAACCCTCCAACAATACGTCATAATATTACCTTGCTCACCCTCCAACAATACGTCATAATATTGCCTTGCTCACCCTCCAACAGCGCATCATACTATTACCTTGCTCACCCTCCAGCAATACGTCATAATATTACCTTGCTCACCCTCCAACAGTGCGCCATAATATTACCTTGCTCACCCTCCAACGGCGGGTCATAACATTACCTTGTCCACCCTCCAACAGCGCGTCGTAATATTACCTTGCTCACCCTCCAACAATACGTCATAATATTACCTTGCTCACCCTCCAACAATACGTCATAATATTACCTTGCTCACCTTCCAACAGTGCGTCATAATGTTACCTTGCTCACCCTCCAACAGTGCGTCATAATATTACCTTGCTCACCCTCCAACAATACGTCGTAAAATTACCTTGCTCACCGTCCAACAATACGTCATAATATTACCTTGCTCACCCTCCAACAATACGTCATAATATTACCTTGCTCACCTTCCAACAATACGTCATAAAATTACCTTGCTCACCCTCCAACAATACGTCATAATATTACCTTGCTCGTCCTCCAACAATACATCATAATATTACCTTGCTCACCCTCCAACAATACGTCATAATATTACCTTGCTCACCTTTCAACAATGCATCATAATATTACCTTGCTCACCCTCCAACAGTGCGTCATAATGTTACCTTGCTCACCCTCCAACAGTGCGTCATAATATTACCTTGCTCACCCTCCAACAATACGTCGTAAAATTACCTTGCTCACCGTCCAACAATACGTCATAATATTACCTTGCTCACCTTCCAACAATATGTCATAATATTACCTTGCTCACCTTTCAACAATGCATCATAATATTACCTTGCTCACCCTCCAACAATATGTCATAATATTACCTTGCTCACCCTCCAACAATATGTCATAATATTACCTTGCTCACCTTTCAACAATGCATCATAATATTACCTTGCTCACCCTCCAACAATATGTCATAATATTACCTTGCTCACCCTCCAACAATACGTCATAATATTACCTTGCTCACCTTCCAACAATATGTCATAATATTACCTTGCTCACCCTCCAACAATATGTCATAATATTACCTTGCTCACCTTTCAACAATGCATCATAATATTACCTTGCTCACCCTCCAACAATATGTCATAATATTACCTTGCTCACCTTTCAACAATGCATCATAATATTACCTTGCTCACCCTCCAACAATACGTCATACTACCTTGCTCACCCTTCAACAATACGTCATAATATTACCTTGCTCACCTTCCAACAATACATCATAATATTACCTTGCTCACCCTCCAACAATACGTCATATTATTACCTTGCTCACATTCCAACAATATGTCATAATATTTTCTTGCTCACCCTCCAACAGCACGTCATAATATTACCTTCCTCACCCTCCAACAATACGTCATAATATTTCCTTGCTCACCATTCAACAATATATCATAATATTACCTTGCTAACACTCCAACAATGCGTCATAATATTACCTTGCTCACCCTCCAACACTGCGTCATAATATTACCTTTCTCACCTTCCAACAATATGTCATAATATTACCTTGCTCACCCTCCAACAATACGTCATAATATTGCCTTGCTCACCCTCCAACAATACGTCATAATATTACCTTGCTCACCCTCCAACAATATGTCATAATATTACCTTGCTCACCCTCCAACAATACGTCATAATATTACCTTGCTCACACTCCAACAATACGTCATAATATTACCTTGCTCACCTTCCAACAGTGCGTCATAATATTACCTTGCTCGCCCTCCAACAATAAGTCATAATATTACCTTGCTCACCCTCCAACAATACGTCATAAAATTACCTTGCTCAACGTCCACCAAAACGTCATAATATTACCTTGCTCACCTTCCAACAGTGCGCAATAATATTACCTTTCCCACCCTGCAGCAGCACGGCATAATATTACCTTGCTCACCCTCCAACAATACGTCATAATATTATCTTGCTCACCCTCCAGCAATATGTCATAATATTACCTTGCTCACCCTCCAACAATACGTCATAATATTACCTTGCTCACCCGCCAACAGCGCGTATAATATTACCTTGCTCACCCTCCAACAATACGTCATAATATTACCTTGTTCACCCTCCACCAATACGTCATAATATTACCTTGCTCACCCTTCTACAGTGCGTCATAATATTCCCTTGCCCACCCTACAACAATACGTCAAAATTTTACCTTGCTCACCCTCCAACAATACGTCATAATATTACCTTGCTCAACCTCCAACAATACGTCATAATATTACCTTGTTCACCCTCCAACAATACGTCATAATATTACCTTGCTCACCCTCCAACAGCACGTCATAATATTACCTTGCCAACCCTCCAACAATACTTCATAATATTACCTTGTTCACCCTCCAACAATACATCATAATATTACCTTGCTCACCTTCCAACAATACATCATAATTTTACCTTGCTCACCCTCCAACAATGCGTTATAATATTACCTTGCTCACCCTCCAACAATACGTCATAATATTACCTTGCTCACCCTCCTAAAGCGCATCATAATATTACCTTGCTCACCCTCCAACAATATGTAATAATATTACCTTGCTCACATTCCAACAATACGTAATAATATTACCTTGCTCACCCTCCAAAAGCGCATCATAATATTACCTTGCTCACCCTCCAACAATACGTCATGATATTACCTTGCTCACCCTCCAACAATACGTCATAATATTACCTTGCTCACCCTCCAACAGCGCATCATAATATTACCTTGCTCACCCTCCAACAGTGCATTATAATATTGCCTTGCTCACCCTCCAACAATACGTCATAATATTACCTTGCTCACCCTCCAACAATACGTCATAATATTACCTTGCTCACCCTCCAACAATACATCATTATATTGCCTTGCTCACCTTCCAACAATACGTCTTAATATTACATTGCTCACCCTCCAACAATACATCATAATATTACCTTGCTCTCCTTCCAACAATATGTCATAATATTACCTTGCTCACCCTCCAAAAGCGCATCATAATATTACCTTGCTCACTCTCCAACAATACATCATAATATTACCTTGCTAACCCTCCAACAATACGTCATAATATTACCTTGCTCACCCTCCAACAGCGCGTCATATTATTACTTTGCTCACCCTCCAACAATACGTCATAATATTACCTTGCTCACCCTTCAACAATACGTCATAATATTACCTTGCTAACCCTCCAACAATACGTCATACTATTACCTTGCTCACCCTCCAACAATACGTCATAATATTACCTTGCTCACCCTCCAACAGTGCGCCATAATATTACCTTGCTCACCCTCCAACGGCGGGTCATAATATTACCTTGTTCACCCTCCAACAGCGCGTCGTAATATTACCTTGCTCACCCTCCAACAATACGTTATAATATTACATTGCTCACCTTCCAACAATACGTCATAAAATTACCTTGCTCACCCTCCAACAATACGTCATAATATTACCCTGCTCGCCCTCCAACAATACGTCATAATATTACCTTGTCACCCTCCAACAGCGCGTCATAATATTACCTTGCTCACCCTCCAACAATACGTCATAATATTACCTTGCTCACCTTCCAACAATACGTCATAATATTACCTTGCTCACCCTCCAACAATACGTGATATTACCTTTCTCACCCCACAACAATTCGTCATAATATTACCTTTCTCACCTTCCAACAATATGTCATAATATTACCTTGCTCACCCTCCAACAATACGTCATACTACCTTGCTCACCCTTCAACAATACGTCATAATATTACCTTGCTCACACTCCAACAATACATCATAATATTACATTGCTCACCTTCCAACAATACATCATAATATTACCTTGCTCACCCTCCAACAATACATTATATTATTACCTTGCTCACGCACCAACAATACGTCATATTATTACCTTGCTCACCTTCCAACAATATGTCATAATATTACCTTGCTCACCCTCCAACAGCATGTCATAATATTACCTTGCTCACACTCCAACAATACATCATAATATTACATTGCTCACCTTCCAACAATACATCATAATATTACCTTGCTCACCCTCCAACAATACATTATATTATTACCTTGCTCACGCACCAACAATACGTCATATTATTACCTTGCTCACCTTCCAACAATATGTCATAATATTACCTTGCTCACCCTCCAACAGCACGTCATAATATTACCTTCCTCACCCTCCAACAATACGTCATAATATTACCTTGCTCACCTTTCAACAATATATCATAATATTACCTTGCTCACTCTCCTACAGCGCGTCATAATATTACCTTGCTCACCCTCCAACAATGCATCATAATATTACCTTGCTCACCTTCCAACAATATGTCATAATATTACCTTGCTCACCCTCCAACAATAAGTCATAATATTACCTTGCTCACCCTCCAACAATATGTCATAATATTACCTTGCTCACCCTCCAAAAATAAGTCATAATATTACCTTGCTCACCCTCCAACAGCATGCCATAATATTACCTTGCTCACCCTCCAATAATACGTCACAATATTACCTTGCTTACCCTCCAACAATACGTCATAATATTGCCTTGCTCACCCTCCACCAATATGTCATAATATTACCTTGCTCACCCTCCAACAGCATGTCATAATATTAATTTGCTCACCCTCCAACAGCGCATCATAATATTACCTTGCTCACCATCCAACAATATGTCTTAATATTACCTTGCTCACCCTCCAACAGCGCATCATAATATTACCTTGCTCACCTTCCAACAATAAGTCATAATATTACCTTGCTCACCCTCCAACAATACGTCATAATATTACCTTGCTCACCCTCCAACAATACGTCATAATATTACCTTGCTCACCTTCCAACAGTGCGTCATAACATTACCTTGCTCACCCTCCAACAATACGTCATAAAATTACCTTGCTCACCCTCCACCAATACGTCATAATATTACCTTGCTCACCTTCCAACAGTGAGCCATAATGGAAATAAATGGTATAAAATACCGACACAATGGCAATATAAACACAAATGCAGTATAATGTGATCCTTTATTGACTACGTTTCGCCCACACAGTGGGCTTTTTCAAGTCACAAACAGAACTACCTGGGGTGGAAGGAAAGCGAGTATTTATTGTCCGGCTGAGGTCAGGTGAAGAATGCTGCATCTGATGATGTACCGAGTTGGGTTGTAGAGTCTAAAAACTTGGGTAGCTTGGAAAGGAGACTGGACAAGTTTGTGAGCAGACCTTCTACAGTGTTCTTATGTGGGATAGCGATGAAGAAGTTTCTTGGCAAGTGGTTCAGCTATGTTATAGAAGCCACTATTCTGGTTGAAGTTGTCGGATATAGAAATAAGTGATGATTCCAGGATTCTTCGGTATTGGGTGTTGTCTTCTGTGGCGATAAGTCTTGAGTTTCTGTAGTTTATCAAGTGGTTGTGTGAATTACGGTGTTGTACGCATGCATTCCTTGTGTCGTCAGACCTGCTTGCGTATTGGTGTTCTGAAATACGTGTTTGGAGGTCCCTTGATGTTTCGCCCACGTATAATTTGTTGCAGTCATTACAAGGGATTATGTATACCCCTGCAGAGGATGGAGGCTTGTCCTGCCTACTACTGGTGATGTCCTTGATGGTCGTGGTTGTGGAGGTAGATACTTGGAATGATGTTTTGGCAAAGATGTTGGAAACATGTTTGGCAATGAAGTTGGTGGGAAGGACTATGTATCTCTTCTCGGCAGTGTCTTCTCTGGGTGTGTTGAAGATGTTTAGTGCTCGCCGTCTGCAGTCTCTGATGAAGTGACGAGGATAGTGGAGTTTGGAAAATACCTGTTCAATTATAGTGCATTCTTCCTCAAGGAACTCGTTGCTGCAGATTCTGAGTGCACGCAGGAAGAAGCCTATAATTACACCACGTTTGGTTTTGGTGTCGTGGTGAGAGTAGAAGTGGAGAAGATCGTTTTGGTTGGTGGGTTTTCGATAGACTTTAAAACGAAGTTCGTGGTCAGCTTTGCAGAGTAGAACATCAAGGAAAGGAAGAGTGTTGTCGACCTCTTCTTCAAGTGTGAACTGGATTGAAGGCTCGACCTGGTTGAGCTTGTCTTGGAGAGCTTGAACGTTGAAGCGTTTAGGAGTTATGAGGAGAATGTCGTCAACATAACGGAGCCAGGTGACAGACGAAGGAATAATGGTGGAGAAACGTTCGGCTTCTAGATGTTCCATGTATAGGTTCGCTAGGACTGCACTGAGTGGCGAACCCATGGGTAGTCCAAAAGTCTGCTGAAAGAGGTGATTTTCAAAAGAGAAACACGTAAAGCCAACACATAGTTCAACCAGGTCGATGAAGTCGCTGGCTGGAATGGGAAGATCAAGTGAATCGTCAATTTTCTTGCGCAAGAGATCGATGGCTTGTTTAGTAGGTACTTTAGTGAATAGGGAAGTCACGTCAAGGCTGGAAAGTTTCTTGTTCCTGATGTTGATGTTGCGAATGCGATTGAGAAGATCACCTGAGTGTTTGAGATGTGCTGGACTGATAGTGCCCAAGAGTTTCGAGAGGTGTTTGGCGAGAATTCCTGAGAGCTTGTGGGGATCACTGCCTATTCCCGAGGATATGGGCCTCAGTGGGATACCAGGCTTGTGAGTCTTTGGCAGGCCGTACATTCTGGCAGGTCTGGGGTTGCTGGGCATGGTGTGCAGAAGTTTCTTCCCTTGTTCTGAGCTCCTCAGAACAAGGACTCGCCGCATTCTGAGGAGCTCAGAACAAGGGAAGAAACTTCTGCACACCATGCCCAGCAACCACAGACCTGCCAGAATGTACGGCCTGCCAAAGACTCACAAGCCTGGTATCCCACTGAGGCCCATATCCTCGGGAATAGGCAGTGCTCCTCACAAGCTCTCAGGAATTCTCGCCAAACACCTCTCGAAACTCTTGGGCACTATCAGTCCAGCACATCTCAAACACTCAGGTGATCTTCTCAATCGCATTCGCAACATCAACATCAGGAACAAGAAACTTTCCAGCCTTGACGTGACTTCCCTATTCACTAAAGTACCCACTAAACAAGCCATCGATCTCTTGCGCAAGAAAATTGACGATTCACTTGATCTTCCCATTCCAGCCAGCGACTTCATCGACCTGGTTGAACTATGTGTTGGCTTTACGTGTTTCTCTTTTGAAAATCACCTCTTTCAGCAGACTTTTGGACTACCCATGGGTTCGCCACTCAGTGCAGTCCTAGCGAACCTATACATGGAACATCTAGAAGCCGAACGTTTCTCCACCATTATTCCTTCGTCTGTCACCTGGCTCCGTTATGTTGACGACATTCTCCTCATAACTCCTAAACGCTTCAACGTTCAAGCTCTCCAAGACAAGCTCAACCAGGTCGAGCCTTCAATCCAGTTCACACTTGAAGAAGAGGTCGACAACACTCTTCCTTTCCATGATGTTCTACTCTGCAAAGCTGACCACGAACTTCGTTTTAAAGTCTATCGAAAACCCACCAACCAAAACGATCTTCTCCACTTCTACTCTCACCACGACACCAAAACCAAACGTGGTGTAATTATAGGCTTCTTCCTGCGTGCACTCAGAATCTGCAGCAACGAGTTCCTTGAGGAAGAATGCACTATAATTGAACAGGTATTTTCCAAACTCCACTATCCTCGTCACTTCATCAGAGACTGCAGACGGCGAGCACTAAACATCTTCAACACACCCAGAGAAGACACTGCCGAGAAGAGATACATAGTCCTTCCCACCAACTCCATTGCCAAACATGTTTCCAACATCTTTGCCAAAACATCATTCCAAGTATCTACCTCCACAACCACGACCATCAAGGACATCACCAGTAGTAGGCAGGACAAGCCTCCATCCTCTGCAGGGGTATACATAATCCCTTGTAATGACTGCAACAAATTATACGTGGGCGAAACATCAAGGGACCTCCAAACACGTATTTCAGAACACCAATACGCAAGCAGGTCTGACGACACAAGGAATGCATGCGTACAACACCGTAATTCACACAACCACTTGATAAACTACAGAAACTCAAGACTTATCGCCACAGAAGACAACACCCAATACCGAAGAATCCTGGAATCATCACTTATTTCTATATCCGACAACTTCAACCAGAATAGTGGCTTCTATAACATAGCTGAACCACTTGCCAAGAAACTTCTTCATCGCTATCCCACATAAGAACACTGTAGAAGGTCTGCTCACAAACTTGTCCAGTCTCCTTTCCAAGCTACCCAAGTTTTTAGACTCTACAACCCAACTCGGTACATCATCAGATGCAGCATTCTTCACCTGACCTCAGCCGGACTATAAATACTCGCTTTCCTTCCACCCCAGGTAGTTCTGTTTGTGACTTGAAAAAGCCCACTGTGTGGGCGAAACGTAGTCAATAAAGGATCACATTATACTGCATTTGTGTTTATATTGCCAGTGAGCCATAATATTACCTTTCTCACCCTGCAGCAGCGCGGCATAATATTACCTTGCTCACCCTCCAACAATACGTCATAATATTATCTTGCTCACCCTCCTGCAATATGTCATAATATTACCTTGCTCACCCTCCAACAATACGTCATAATATTACCTTGCTCACCCGCCAACAGCGCGTATAATATTACCTTGCTCACCCTCCAACAATACGTCATAATATTACCTTGTTCACCCTCCAACAATACGTCATAATATTACCTTGCTCACCCTTCTACAGTGCGTCATAATATTCCCTTGCCCACCCTCCAACAATACGTCATAATATTACCTTGCTCACCCTCCAACAATACGTCATAATATTACCTTGCTCACCCTTCAACAATACATCATAATATTACCTTGCTCACCTTCCAACAGTGCGTCATAATATTACCTTGCTCACCCTCCTACAGTGCGTCATAATATTACCTTGCTCACCCTCCAACAGCGCGTCATAATATTACCTTGCCCACCCTCCAACAATACGTCATAATATTTCCTTGCTCACCCTCCAACAATGCTTCATAATATTACCTTGCTCACCTTTCAACAATACGTCATAATATTACCTTTCTCAACCTCGAACAATACGTCATAATATTACCTTGCTCACCCTCCAACAATACGTCATAATATTACCTTGCTCACCCTCCAACAGTGCGTCATAATATTACCTTGCCAACCCTCCAATAATACTTCATAATATTACCTTGTTCACCCTCCAACAATGCATCATAATATTACCTTGCTCACCTTCCAACAATACGTCATAATATTACCTTGCTCACCTTCCAACAATACGTCATAATATTACCTTGCTCACCCTTCAACAATACGTAATAATATTACCTTGCTCACCTTCCAACAATACATCATAATTTTACCTTGCTCACCCTCCAAAAGCGCATCATAATATTACCTTGCTCACCCTCCAACAATACGTCATGATATTACCTTGCTCACCCTCCAACAATACGGCATAATATTACCTTGCTCACCCTCCAACAGCGCATCATAATATTACCTTGCTCACCCTCCAACAATACGTCATGATATTACCTTGCTCACCCTCCAACAATACGTCATGATATTACCTTGTTCACCATCCAACAATGCGTCATAATATTACCTTGCTCACCTTCCAACAATACGTCATAATATTTCCTTGCTCACCCTCCAACAATATGTAATAATATTACCTTGCTCACCTTCCAAAAATACGTAATAATATTACCTTGCTCACCCTCCAAAAGCGCATCATAATATTACCTTGCTCACCCTCCAACAATACGTCATGATATTACCTTGCTCACCCTCCAACAATACGTCATAATATTACCTTGCTCACCCTCCAACAGCGCATCATAATATTACCTTGCTCACCCTCCAACAGTGCATTATAATATTACCTTGCTCACCCTCCAACAACACGTCATAATATTACCTTGCTCACCCTCCAACAGTGCATTATAATAATACCTTGCTCACCCTCCAACAATGCGTTATAATATTACCTTGCTCACCCTCCAACAATACGTCATAATATTACCTTGCTCACCCTCCAACAATACGTCATAATATTGCCTTGCTCACCTTCCAACAATACGTCATAATATTACATTGGTCACCCTCCAACAATACATCATAATATTACCTTGCTCACCTTCCAACAATATGTCATAATATTACCTTGCTCACCCTCCAAAAGCGCATCATAATATTACCTTGCTCACTCTCCAACAATACATCATAATATTACCTTGCTAACCCTCCAACAATACGTCATAATATTACCTTGCTCACCCTCCAACAGCGCGTCATATTATTACTTTGCTCACCCTCCAACAATACGTCATAATATTACCTTGCTCACCCTTCAACAATACGTCATAATATTACCTTGCTAACCCTCCAACAATACGTCATAATATTACCTTGCTCACCCTCCAACAATACGTCATAATATTGCCTTGCTCACCCTCCAACAGCGCGTCATACTATTACCTTGCTCACCCTCCAACAATATGTCATAATATTACCTTGCTCACCCTCCAACAGTGCGCCATAATATTACCTTGCTCACCCTCCAACGACGGGTCATAATATTACCTTGTTCACCCTCCAACAGCGCGTCGTAATATTACCTTGCTCACCCTCCAACAATACGTCATAATATTACCTTGCTCACCCTTCAACAATATGTCATAATATTACCTTGCTCACCTTCCAACAGTGCGTCATTATGTTACCTTGCTCACCCTCCAACAGTGCGTCATAATATTACCTTGCTCACCCTCCAACAATACGTCGTAAAATTACCTTACTCACCCTCCAACAATACATCATAATATTACCTTGCTCACCCTCCAACAATACGTCATAATATTGCCTTGCTCACCTTCCAATAATACGTCATAAAATTACCTTGCTCGCCCTCCAACAATACGTCATAATATTACCTTGCTCACCCTCCAACAGCACGTCATAATATTACCTTGCTCACCCTCCAACAATACGTCATAATATTACCTTGCTCACCTTCCAACAATACGTCATAATATTACCTTGCTCACCCTCCAACAATACGTCATAATATTACCTTGCTCATCTTCCAACAATGCGTCATAATATTACCTTGCGCTCCCTCCAACAGCGCATCATAATATTACCTTGCTCACCCTCCAACAATACGTCATAATATTATCTTGCTCACACTCCAACAATACGTCATAATATTACCTTGCTCACCCTCCAACAATACGTCATAATATTACCTTGCTCACCCTCCAACAATACGTCACAATATTACCTTGTTCACCTTCCAACTATACGTCATAATATTACCTTTCTCACCCTCCAACAATACGTCATAATATTACCTTGCTCACCCTCCAACAGCGCATCATAATATTACCTTGCTCACCCTCCAACAATACGTCATAATATTACCTTGCTCACCTTCCAACAATACGTCATAATATTACCTTGCTCACCCTCCAACAATACGTCATAATATTACCTTGCTCATCTTCCAACAATGCGTCATAATATTACCTTGCGCTCCCTCCAACAGCGCATCATAATATTACCTTGCTCACCCTCCAACAATACGTCATAATATTATCTTGCTCACACTCCAACAATACGTCATAATATTACCTTGCTCACCCTCCAACAATACGTCATAATATTACCTTGCTCACCCTCCAACAATACGTCACAATATTACCTTGTTCACCTTCCAACTATACGTCATAATATTACCTTTCTCACCCTCCAACAATACGTCATAATATTACCTTGCTCACCCTCCAACAGCGCATCATAATATTACCTTGCTCACCCTCCAACAATACGCCATAATATTACCTTTCTCACCCTCCAGCAACACGTCATAATATTACCTTGCTCACCCTCCAACAATACGTCATAATATTACCTTGCTCATCTTCCAACAATGCGTCATAATATTACCTTGCGCTCCCTCCAACAGCGCATCATAATATTACCTTGCTCACCCTCCAACAATACGTCATAATATTATCTTGCTCACACTCCAACAATACGTCATAATATTACCTTGCTCACCCTCCAACAATACGTCATAATATTACCTTGCTCACCCTCCAACAATACGTCACAATATTACCTTGTTCACCTTCCAACTATACGTCATAATATTACCTTTCTCACCCTCCAACAATACGTCATAATATTACCTTGCTCACCCTCCAACAGCGCATCATAATATTACCTTGCTCACCCTCCAACAATACGCCATAATATTACCTTTCTCACCCTCCAGCAATACGTCATAATATTACCTTGCTCACCCTCCAACAATACGTCATAATATTACCTTGCTCATCTTCCAACAATGCGTCATAATATTACCTTGCGCTCCCTCCAACAGCGCATCATAATATTACCTTGCTCACCCTCCAACAATACGTCATAATATTATCTTGCTCACACTCCAACAATACGTCATAATATTACCTTGCTCACCCTCCAACAATACGTCATAATATTACCTTGCTCACCCTCCAACAATACGTCACAATATTACCTTGTTCACCTTCCAACTATACGTCATAATATTACCTTTCTCACCCTCCAACAATACGTCATAATATTACCTTGCTCACCCTCCAACAGCGCATCATAATATTACCTTGCTCACCCTCCAACAATACGCCATAATATTACCTTTCTCACCCTCCAGCAACACGTCATAATATTACCTTGCTCACCCTCCAACAATACGTCATAATATTACCTTGCTCACCCTCCAACAATACGTCATAATATTGCCTTGCTCACCCTCCAGCAATACGTCATAATATTACCTTGCTCAGCCTCCAACAATGCGTCATAATATTACCTTGCTCACCCTCCAACAATACGTCATAATATTACCTTGCTCACCCTCCAACAATACGTCATAATATTACCTTGCTCACCCTCCAACAGCGCATCATAATACTACCTTGCTCACCCTCCAACAATACGTCATAATTTTACCTTTCTCACCCTCCAACAATATGTCATAATATTACCTTGCTCACCCTCCAACAGCGCATCATAATACTACCTTGCTCACCCTCCAACAATACGCCATAATATTACCTTGCTTACCCTCCAACAATACGTCATAATATTACCTTGCTCACCCTCCAACAATACGCCATAATATTACCTTGCTCACCCTCCAACAGCGCATCATAATACTACCTTGCTTACCCTCCAACAATACGTCATAACGTTTTAAGAACTTAAATGATACAGACTAAACGAGATCAAGTTATTGTTCAGTTCATCGGAGTGAAAATAAAACTATTAATTTAGTTTGTGAACAGAATAAAAAGTTATAATTTTCTTGTCTAGTGTAATGAGAGTTATTTCTGACACTAATGTTTAAGTAATTATCTGCTAGTTCACGAACTGTACTTGTTCTTGAGTGGTTAAAGTAATTATCTGCTAGTTCACGAACTGTACTTGTTCTTGAGTGGTTAAAGTAATTATCTGCTAGTTCACGAACTGTACTTGTTCTTGAGTGGTTAAAGTAATTATCTGCTAGTTCACGAACTGTACTTGTTCTTGAGTGGTTTAAGTAATTTTCTGCTAGTTCACGAACTGTACTTGTTCTTGAGTGGTTAAAGTAATTATCTGCTAGTTCACGAACTGTACTTGTTCTTGAGTGGTTAAAGTAATTATCTGCTAGTTCACGAACTGTACTTGTTCTTGAGTGGTTAAAGTAATTATCTGCTAGTTCACGAACTGTACTTGTTCTTGAGTGGTTAAAGTAATTATCTGCTAGTTCACGAACTGTACTTGTTCTTGAGTGGTTAAAGTAATTATCTGCTAGTTCACGAACTGTACTTGTTCTTGAGTGGTTAAAGTAATTATCTGCTAGTTCACGAACTGTACTTGTTCTTGAGTGGTTTAAGTAATTTTCTGCTAGTTCACGAACTGTACTTGTTCTTGAGTGGTTAAAGTAATTATCTGTTAGTTCACGAACTGTACTTGTTCTTGAGTGGTTTAAGTAATTATCTGCTAGTTCACGAACTGTACTTGTTCTTGAGTGGTTAAAGCAATTATCTGCTAGTTCACGAACTGTACTTGTTCTTTAGTGGTTAAATTAATTATCTGCTAATTCACGAACTGTACTTGTTCTTAAGTGGTTAAAGTAATTATCTGCTAGTTCACGAACTGTACTTGATCTTGAGTGGCTAAAGTAATTATCTGCTAGTTCACGAACTGTACTTGTTCTTGAGTGGTTAAAGTAATTATCTGCTAGTTCACGAACTGTACTTGTTCTTGAGTGGCTAAAGTAGTTATCTGCTAGTTCACGAGCTGTACTTGTTCTTGAGTGGTTAAAGTAATTATCTGCTAGTTCACGAACTGTACTTGTTCTTGAGTGGCTAAATTAATTAAATTACTTGCTTTAAATAATAAGATTGTGATAACTTATTCTTGTTACTATTAAGTAAAATAAGATTACATGTACCTACTGATAATTAATTTTAATATTGATTTATATGTATTTGAATCTCTTAGCGCTAGACTTCAGTTCTTAAATTATAACAACGTGTCAGGAACTTCAGTCTTTAATGTTTATCTCCAGAGGTATAAAAAATTGAGACTGGAACTCATGTTTAACATTTGGGAATTATTATTGTAGAAACGTTTCGCCATGCAATGGCTTCTTCAGTCCAGAAGACGAGAAAGGTGTGAAATGAGACGTCTGAAGTAATCAGTCTTTCAGCGTGCAGTCAAGATTGATGGGCTGAACACATCTATTTCAGGTTGAGGGACTGATCACCTCAAACTCTTCATCATACACAGTTCTCTGCACAGAACTGAGGAAGCCACTGCCTGGCGAAACGTTTCCAGAATAATGATCCCCATATGTTGCCCAAGTATCATATTCAACTTGTTAGTTTATAAATCGTTTACTTCACGCACACCAAAAAATAAGGTTTTTGTGTTAAATTAGAGAATTTAACATTTATCGCTATACCGAGTTTCCAGAAGGATAATTAGACCAAACATTGTTCCAATATTTTGTTTCAGTAAGAGAGCGAACTTAATTACAAATCAATTACTTAAGGAGATTTCTTTCAGAACTCCTTGGAATAATCTTCAAGTTTTACAGTAAAAAAAAAACGAAATGACTAGGCATGCTAGTGGCCTTCTTTGTAATTAATACTTTATAACATGTAAACCACTCATCGTAAACTTTGCAAGGAAAGCATTGTCTTTGTCATACTTTTAACAAAGCCTTAATTTACACCTGGAAAAATCCTTGAGACTAGTCTCAAATCTGTACATAGCAGCCATTCCCTATGAAAGAAAAAACTCAGCAGACGGTGCAAATTGCTCCGTCTTCCCCAAGCAGGGGTGCCGCGAGTATACTAAGATTACACAGTAAGTGTTAGGGGCCCATGACTGCTGACGTGCTTCCAGCATACGTAACTGAGATTGCCAAAAGACCTCTATCTGTCTTCAGGAGGGAGCTGGACAGATACCTATGTCAGTACCTGACCAGCTGGGCTGTTGCTCATACATTGGATAGCGTGCAGCTGGTAGTAACAACCTGGCTGATCAGGACCTGATCCACCACGAGCCCTGTGGTGGGCCGAGAGGGCGTTGACCCCCCCAAAAAAAAACTTTCCAGGTTGACCGTTATATATACAAGCATTCCTGTTTTAAGAGTTAAATAACTTTTTTTCACTGAGGTATTTGAGGAGGTAGATGATGGTGTTACGAACGTAGCGTGTAGGCCCCTGGGTTTTAATGCTTCTCGTAACAAACAGGATTATCACAGCCAGGGGTCATCACTCATAGAATTAAAGAAATTTTTCTAGTTCTGTGAGGGAAAAGTTCAATAGATAGGAGTAGCGAGGGAATATATAGTAACAATAGTTTCATTGCCGGCTACTTGTTAAGGTAGGGTAAGTCAAGCTCCCGCTATTCCCTCCTTTTTTCCCCCACACCTAAAGTGATAGTTTGTTTGCCGGCTGCTTGTTAACGTAGGGTCAGTCTAGCTCCCACTATCCCTTCCCCTCCCTCTTCCCCCCCTCTCCCGAAAGGTGACGTGTGGGGCTCTGGTCAAACAGTAAATCACTCGACTCACAGCTCCCAACACTACTGTAAGTACATGCCTGCCTTGTATTCTAGTGGATTTATTGGTTGAAAGCTTCACTTTGGACCAATAATAAACTTAGTCTTTTCAGCCTTGCTCTAAGTTGACTGTTGTAATAATCACCACGTCTTTTAGGTATTGTACTTATCATGGAGAGTGATTATTTAAGCAGTGGGTAACCTGTCTATCTTTTCAGCTTGGATGACAGAGAGGGTCACCTGTCAATCAACGAGAAAAACTGAAGGAGACGGACTAACGTCCTGGAGACGTCCCATATTGGATTTACTTGCCTGTGCACTTGTATGAAGAATCAGGACATAACCCCTCATCATTACAGCGGTCAAGAACCTGATCTCCTGTCATCGGGAAAGATTACTTACGGCCACTAGAACGAGCCAGTGTGTTGTCACCAACAACTGCGATCCCCCCCCCCCCACATCATCAGCAATGGCTTCTATTGCAACAATACGCAGTGTCAACAACACCAGACACCCAAGTTTTTAGCGTTGAATTCAGATATCATTTATATTTTTAATTTTTCATTTTCTTTCATGTAGGATCAGTATTTCATATTTAAGTGTTTTATATTTCATATTTCCTAAATAATAAAGTGTTTATATTTGTCAGTTTTTGTTCTTTTTCTATTCATTAATTTTCCTGAGGAGGAGCCAGCCTGAGTAATACTGACTGAAGTTGTTACAGGGCTGAGTAAGCCTTCACAAGTGGCGACCTTGCCAGGATCAACTCTACTGAATCAAGATTCAACTCCATCTCGAATCTACCATTGGAACTTCAACGCCGCATACCACAGACGGTTACCACCAGCCATGAGTAATCATTCTCTATGGTAGGACTACAGTACAGGTATTTAAAAGATTTGGTGATTGTTATAGTCTCAATTTATTGTAAGTCAAGTCAGGCAGGATATAATATTTAATTCTGCCACCTAATTTAGTGTGAGCTTGAAACACTTTGGAGGATTAGACTCTAGGGACCCGAGATTTTCCAGTGACAATTTGTTTCATTGAGCTCTTTATTATATCAAGGGAACTGTCGTAGGACACTCTTGATTTGTTGGTGAGAAGATTGGATGGTCAAGTGACCCCATTCTACTTACTGTTTGCTCGGAGCCAGCATAGAACCCTTCGTTTTAATTAATACATATTGTTTAATTAAAACAGGGATCGAGCCCTCTGGTTTATTTACAGTTTGAGCAGAGCAGGAATTGAACCATCCGTTTTCTTTAATACCCATTTCATTTTCCCCTGGTAGTTTAAGTTATTCTTGCAAATATGGAGGAATACCAGTTTTGGATGAATGCTGGAAGTAAGTTAGGAATAACAGGGAAAAATTTAGAATCTTTCATTAGTGTTAAGATCCAGGAAAGACTTGAAAGAGAGGGAATAGAAAGAGAAAGAGAAGACAAAAAGGAGCGTGATAGACTTGATCGTGAGGAGAGAGCTAAAGTACGTGAAGAACAAGTTAAATTAAGGGAACTTGAGGAAAGAGCAAAGGATAGAGAAGTTGAGGAAAGAGCTAGAGAACATGAGTTGAGAGAGAGAGAAAAGGATCGCGAGCTCGAACAAGCTCGCCTTGAATTAGAGAATAAAAAGTTAACTTTCTCACAACAGCAATTAGATGAAGGAGTAATGGAACAACGTGCAGCTAGTGCACATATTCCAACACCTAATTTACCTCCCTTCACAGAGGGGGAAGACATAACTTCATACATTATCAGGTTTGAAAATACCGCTACCCTCTGTGAATGGCCTGCTGACACCTGGGCTACCAGGTTAGGAATGTTATTTTCTGGTACCGCTTTGAATATCTATGCAACTTTGTCGCAGGATATCATATGTAATTATAACCTACTGAAGAAGGCAATCCTTAAAGCATATCAAAAAACCACTAATTCTTACAGGAAAGATTTCAGGTATGCCACCTTACAGCCTGGCCAGAACTTTCAGCAGTTACAGGTAACACTCTTTCGTTTGTTCGACTTTTGGATAGAGAGTTCAGGAATTGATCGCAGTTATGAATCTCTTAGAGACTTCATGGTTGCTGACCAGTTCCTGACAGCTCTTCCCCATCAGATACGAACATTCATCAGAGAACGTAACCTGATTAAAGCTGAGGAAGTTGCTGAGGCTGCTGACCTGTATGCTGAGGCTCACAATTCCTATAAAGACCTAAAGGGATCGAACCCTAAGGGCAAGGGTTCATCAGACCTTAAGAAATCAAAGCCTCTAGTGGAAAGTAAAATGACTTCTTTTATTCCTGTTTGTCATTTGTGTGGTGTTAAGGGACATAAACGTCCAGATTGTCCTTCTAAGAAGGTCCAAAAAGTTGGAAGATGTTTTAAAGACTGTAATGACCAAGCACCCTTCTGTTCAGGAACAGTTAATGGACTTAATGTATCTACCATTTTACGAGACACTGGATGCACATGTATAGTCATTTCTGATAAGCTGTTCCCTAACCTTAAAGAAACTCATTCCTCTGCTATACTTTCAGACTACTTGGGCCGTACGGACACTTTTCCTACCATCCGTTGTTACATTAGGTCTAAATGGTTCACAGGTTGGTCTGAAGCCGTACTAGCTCCCATCACTTCTTGCTCCGTACTAATAGGTAATGTAAAAGGTGCCATTCTTCCTTCTGAGGTTGACCTTTCAGCACCAAAGATGGACATAAGTGTTTCAGATCCTCCTCCTGTAGAGTCAGAGAAGCCCTTCGAAAGTTCAGATGAGACAATGTCTCGCGAGATTCATGTGGGATTAAAAACCAGTGATGCTACTCTCGAAAGCAAGGAAGTAGGATCACCGGTTCACTTGTTAGATGAAAGTGAAGATATCACCTCCGATACCATAAATGTCTTGACTAGGGCTCAGACAAAAGCCCAGGCTTCTCCTACTGTCCATCCTTTGATTTTCCCTGACTTTAAGCCTTTAGATATATCGAAGGACTCCTTTGTCAATTTACAACGTAATTGCCCTTCTCTTCAGAATTGCCATAATGCCGCTAAACAAAATCAAGTGATCCAAAGGAAAAACTTTTCATATAAATTTGAATATATAAAAGGTATCTTGTACAAGTCAGTATTCAAATTAAATTCAGATGAGATAGACTATTCCATCTTAGTTGTTCCAAGTCAATGCAGAGAGACTGTTCTTAAAATGGCTCATGACCTGCCAGTGGCCGGACATTTCTCGCATCGTAAAACCTTAAATAAAATTAGGGAAACCTATTTTTGGCCAAAAATGTCCTCAGATGTCACTACCTATTGTAGATCGTGTAAAGTTTGCCAACTGTCATCCTCCCGAGGTACCAGGCGAGTACCTATGGTCAAAATGCCTATCTTTACGGTACCGTTTGAAAGAGTAGCTATTGACATCGTTGGTCCTTTATCTCCACTTTCATCTGGGGGACATAGATATATATTAACATTAGTTGATTATGCTTCGAGTTTCCCTGAAGCCGTTCCCTTAAAGACCATAACTACTACAGAGGTGGCTGAAGCCCTTTTGTCCATCTTCTCCAGAGTGGGCATCCCTAGAGAAATTTTGTCTGACCGTGGGACACAATTCACATCTGACTTAATGCAACATCTCTACCAACTTCTGGGAGTGAAGCCTCTCTTCACCACACCCTATCATCCCAGCTGTAATGGGAGGATTGAGCGCCAGCATTCGATTCTCAAGTCCATTTTAAGGAAACTTTGCTCCCTTAAACCTAAGGAGTGGCATCGTTACCTACCCTGTGCTTTGTTTGCCATGAGGGAAGTTCCCAGTGACTCTTTGGGGTTTTCACCTTTTGAACTTCTCTATGGTAGACAGGCCAGAGGCCCATTGTCCATCCTTCATGACTTATGGACTAATGAGGAGGTAAATGCTGAGGTTCAGTCTTCTTACCAGTTTCTCCTTGACCTTAGATCCAAACTTGAGGAGACCTCTGACATAGTTTCGAAAAACCTAAGCTTGTCAATGGACCAGTACAAAACCTATTTTGATTCCAAAAGTCAGAGGAGAAGTTTTAAAGTAGGGGATGAAGTTCTGGTACTTTTGCCTATCAAGTCAAATAAATTATTAGTAGCATGGAAAGGTCCATATAAAGTATTAAAAATTTGTGGGAAAGTTGACTACCTCATAGAAGTCAAGGGGAAACCTAAGCTTTATCATATCAACATCCTTAAGAAATATTACCGAAGAAATTCGGTTAACTGCCTTAATAACTTTGACTTAGTTTTTCCACACGAACTTGATACGACAACTGAAGAATGTAAGGTGTGCGTAATTGACACCTCTAACTTAGACTATGATGAAGAACTACATGACTTGGTGACTCTTGACCACTCGGGCGCAACCAACATTAATATTAATGAATCTTTGGATGACCATAAGAGACATGAACTACTTCAATGTGTGAGTAACTTTTCAGACGTCTTTACTGATATTCCAGGTGTTACCTCCACGGTAGTCCATAAGATTGACTTAGTGACTGACAATCCTATCAAACGAAATTATACCCAGTTCCAGTTCACCTTAGGGATGCATTTGACCGAGAGGTAGACAAATTATTAAAACTAAAGATCATTGAACCTTCAGTATCTTCATATTGTTCACCAGTAGTCATGGTTAAGAAGGAGGATAATTCATATAGACTTGCTATTGACTTCAGAGGCCTTAATGCTATAACTCGGTGGGATGCTGAGCCTATGCCCTTAATAGATAGCGATCTACACAAATTTTATGACGCTTCCTTCTTTTCAGAGATTGATATTGCGCAGGCATATCATCAAGTAATGTTAGATCCTTCTTCTAAGCAGTACACCGCTTTTCCTACACACCAAGGACTGATGCAATATAGAACTATGCCCTTCGGTTTGGTAACTGCCTGTGCTACCTACGTGAGACTGATGAGAAAGGTCTTGGGTAATATGCCAAATGTTTCAGTTTATTTTGATAACATTTACGTAATGACATCCACGTGGGGCGAACATATCCAAACATTAACATCAGTTTTGCGTAGGTTACGCTCACATGGCCTCACTGCCAAGCCGAAGAAATGCTTCCTTGGGTATAACAAGATTAGATATCTTGGACTGATACTTTCTAATAACACTCTGCAGCCTCTCCCCAGTAAGATCAAAGCTTTATTAGAATTTAAATTCCCCAAAACCAAGAAGCTCATGCGTAGCTTTCTTGGTTCTGTAAATTTTTATGCACGGTTTATCCCGAACCTTACTGATCTTACAGGCATCTTATCCGACTTCCTTAAAAAGTCTGTGAAGGAACCTCTTGAACTTTCCGACGTAGCTCGGGAAAAGTTTAATGAGATTAAAAGCATCTTTTCGAAAGACCCTATACTTAAGATTCCAGATATTAATAAAACATTTTGCTTAAGAACTGATGCCTCCAATACTGGCTTAGGTGCAGTGTTACTACAATACCATGATGGTACTCCCTTCCCTGTATGCTTCCTAAGCCGGAAACTCCTTCCCGCAGAAACGAGATACTCCACCATAGAAAAGGAATGTTTAGCCCTTGTGTGGGGTATCTCCAAACTTAAATTTTATTTGCTGGGAAAAGAATTCATTTTAGAAACGGACCACAAACCTTTGATATACCTAGAAACTTTTAAGGGAACCAACAGTCGCCTCTTGAGGTGGACATTGGCACTCCAGGCTTTTAAGTTCCATATTGTGTATATCAATGGTTCATCCAATTATTTCTCTGACTGGTTAAGTCGTGACAGTCAGTAGAAGATTTGTTGCCTTACGCGACTTCCACATGTTAGAACTTTTTCCTCGCCTATTCTTCTTATACTCCTTGACTATAAGTCTTGGTATGGGGGAGTGTGAGGGAAAAGTTCAATAGATAGGAGTAGCGAGGGAATATATAGTAACAATAGTTTCATTGCCGGCTACTTGTTAAGGTAGGGTAAGTCAAGCTCCCGCTATTCCCGCCTTTTTTCCCCCACCCCTAAAGTGATAGTTTGTTTGCCGGCTGCTTGTTAACGTAGGGTCAGTCTAGCTCCCACTATCCCTTCCCCTCCCTCTTCCCCCCCCCCCCGAAAGGTGACGTGTGGGGCTCTGGTCAAACAGTAAATCACTCGACTCACAGCTCCCAACACTACTGTAAGTACATGCCTGCCTTGTATTCTAGTGGATTTATTGGTTGAAAGCTTCACTTTGGACCAATAATAAACTTAGTCTTTTCAGCCTTGCTCTAAGTTGACTGTTGTAATAATCACCACGTCTTTTAGGTATTGTACTTATCATGGAGAGTGATTATTTAAGCAGTGGGTAACCTGTCTATCTTTTCAGCTTGGATGACAGAGAGGGTCACCTGTCAATCAACGAGAAAAACTGAAGGAGACGGACTAACGTCCTGGAGACGTCCCATATTGGATTTACTTGCCTGTGCACTTGTATGAAGAATCAGGACATAACCCCTCATCATTACAGCGGTCAAGAACCTGATCTCCTGTCATCGGGAAAGATTACTTACGGCCACTAGAACGAGCCAGTGGGTTGTCACCAACAACTGCGACCCCCCCCCCCCCACATCATCAGCAACGGCTTCTATTGCAACAATACGCAGTGTCACCAACACCAGACACCCAAGTTTTTAGCGTTGAATTCAGATATCATTTATATTTTTAATTTTTCATTTTCTTTCATGTAGGATCAGTATTTCATATTTAAGTGTTTTATATTTCATATTTCCTAAATAATAAAGTGTTTATATTTGTCAGTTTTTGTTCTTTTTCTATTCATTAATTTTCCTGAGGAGGAGCCAGCCTGAGTAATACTGACTGAAGTTGTTACAGGGCTGAGTAAGCCTTCACAAGTGGCGACCTTGCCAGGATCAACTCTACTGAATCAAGATTCAACTCCATCTCGAATCTACCATTGGAACTTCAACGCCGCATACCACAGACGGTTACCACCAGCCATGAGTAATCATTCTCTATGGTAGGACTACAGTACAGGTATTTAAAAGATTTGGTGATTGTTATAGTCTCAATTTATTGTAAGTCAAGTCAGGCAGGATATAATATTTAATTCTGCCACCTAATTTACGTGAGCTTGAAACACTTTGGAGGATTAGACTCTAGGGACCCGAGATTTTCCAGTGACAATTTGTTTCATTGAGCTCTTTATTATATCAAGGGAACTGTCGTAGGACACTCTTGATTTGTTGGTGAGAAGATTGGATGGTCAAGTGACCCCATTCTACTTACTGTTTGCTCGGAGCCGGCATAGAACCCTTCGTTTTAATTAATACATATTGTTTAATTGAAACAGGGATCGAGCCCTCTGGTTTATTTACAGTTTGAGCGGAGCAGGAATTGAACCCTCCGTTTTCTTTAATACCCGTTTCATTTTCCCCTGGTAGTTTAAGTTATTCTTGCAAATATGGAGGAATACCAGTTTTGGATGAATGCTGGAAGTAAGTTAGGAATAACAGGGAAAAATTTAGAATCTTTCATTAGTGTTAAGATCCAGGAAAGACTTGAAAGAGAGGGAATAGAAAGAGAAAGAGAAGACAAAAAGGAGCGTGATAGACTTGATCGTGAGGAGAGAGCTAAAGTACGTGAAGAACAAGTTAAATTAAGGGAACTTGAGGAAAAAGAGCAAAGGATAGTGAGAAGTTGAGGAAAGAGCTAGAGAACATGAGTTGAGAGAGAGAGAAAAGGATCGCGAGCTCGAACAAGCTCGCCTTGAATTAGAGAATAAAAAGTTAACTTTCTCACAACAGCAATTAGATGAAGGAGTAATGGAACAACGTGCAGCTAGTGCACATATTCCAACACCTAATTTACCTCCCTTCACAGAGGGGAAGACATAACTTCATACATTATCAGGTTTGAAAATACCGCTACCCTCTGTGAATGGCCTGCTGACACCTGGGCTACCAGGTTAGGAATGTTATTTTCTGGTACCGCTTTGAATATCTATGCAACTTTGTCGCAGGATATCATATGTAATTATAACCTACTGAAGAAGGCAATCCTTAAAGCATATCAAAAAACCACTAATTCTTACAGGAAAGATTTCAGGTATGCCACCTTACAGCCTGGCCAGAACTTTCAGCAGTTACAGGTAACACTCTTTCGTTTGTTCGACTTTTGGATAGAGAGTTCAGGAATTGATCGCAGTTATGAATCTCTTAGAGACTTCATGGTTGCTGACCAGTTCCTGACAGCTCTTCCTCACCAGATACGAACATTCATCAGAGAACGTAACCTGATTAAAGCTGAGGAAGTTGCTGAGGCTGCTGACCTGTATGCTGAGGCTCACAATTCCTATAAAGACCTAAAGGGATCGAACCCTAAGGGCAAGGGTTCATCAGACCTTAAGAAATCAAAGCCTCTAGTGGAAAGTAAAATGACTTCTTTTATTCCTGTTTGTCATTTGTGTGGTGTTAAGGGACATAAACGTCCAGATTGTCCTTCTAAGAAGGTCCAAAAAGTTGGAAGATGTTTTAAAGACTGTAATGACCAAGCACCCTTCTGTTCAGGAACAGTTAATGGACTTAATGTATCTACCATTTTACGAGACACTGGATGCACATGTATAGTCATTTCTGATAAGCTGTTCCCTAACCTTAAAGAAACTCATTCCTCTGCTATACTTTCAGACTACTTGGGCCGTACAGACACTTTTCCTACCATCCGTTGTTACATTAGGTCTAAATGGTTCACAGGTTGGTCTGAAGCCGTACTAGCTCCCATCACTTCTTGCTCCGTACTAATAGGTAATGTAAAAGGTGCCATTCTTCCTTCTGAGGTTGACCTTTCAGCATCAAAGATGGACATAAGTGTTTCAGATCCTCCTCCTGTAGAGTCAGAGAAGCCCTTCGAAAGTTCAGATGAGACAATGTCTCGCGAGATTCACGTTGGATTAAAAACCAGTGATGCTACTCTCGAAAGCAAGGAAGTAGGATCACCGGTTCACTTGTTAGATGAAAGTGAAGATATCACCTCCGATACCATAAATGTCTTGACTAGGGCTCAGACAAAAGCCCAGGCTTCTCCTACTGTCCATCCTTTGATTTTCCCTGACTTTAAGCCTTTAGATATATCGAAGGACTCCTTTGTCAATTTACAACGTAATTGCCCTTCTCTTCAGAATTGCCATAATGCCGCTAAACAAAATCAAGTGATCCAAAGGAAAAACTTTTCATATAAATTTGAATATATAAAAGGTATCTTGTACAAGTCAGTATTCAAATTAAATTCAGATGAGATAGACTATTCCATCTTAGTTGTTCCAAGTCAATGCAGAGAGACTGTTCTTAAAATGGCTCATGACCTGCCAGTGGCCGGACATTTCTCGCATCGTAAAACCTTAAATAAAATTAGGGAAACCTATTTTTGGCCAAAAATGTCCTCAGATGTCACTACCTATTGTAGATCGTGTAAAGTTTGCCAACTGTCATCCTCCCGAGGTACCAGGCGAGTACCTATGGTCAAAATGCCTATCTTTACGGTACCGTTTGAAAGAGTAGCTATTGACATCGTTGGTCCTTTATCTCCACTTTCATCTGGGGGACATAGATATATATTAACATTAGTTGATTATGCTTCGAGTTTCCCTGAAGCCGTTCCCTTAAAGACCATAACTACTACAGAGGTGGCTGAAGCCCTTTTGTCCATCTTCTCCAGAGTGGGCATCCCTAGAGAAATTTTGTCTGACCGTGGGACACAATTCACATCTGACTTAATGCAACATCTCTACCAACTTCTAGGAGTGAAGCCTCTCTTCACCACACCCTATCATCCCAGCTGTAATGGGAGGATTGAGCGCCAGCATTCGATTCTCAAGTCCATTTTAAGGAAACTTTGCTCCCTTAAACCTAAGGAGTGGCATCGTTACCTACCCTGTGCTTTGTTTGCCATGAGGGAAGTTCCCAGTGACTCTTTGGGGTTTTCACCTTTTGAACTTCTCTATGGTAGACAGGCCAGAGGTCCACTGTCCATCCTTCATGACTTATGGACTAATGAGGAGGTAAATGCTGAGGTTCAGTCTTCTTACCAGTTTCTCCTTGACCTTAGATCCAAACTTGAGGAGACCTCTGACATAGTTTCGAAAAACCTAAGCTTGTCAATGGACCAGTACAAAACCTATTTTGATTCCAAAAGTCAGAGGAGAAGTTTTAAAGTAGGGGATGAAGTTCTGGTACTTTTGCCTATCAAGTCAAATAAATTATTAGTAGCATGGAAAGGTCCATATAAAGTATTAAAAATTTGTGGGAAAGTTGACTACCTCATAGAAGTCAAGGGGAAACCTAAGCTTTATCATATCAACATCCTTAAGAAATATTACCGAAGAAATTCGGTTAACTGCCTTAATAACTTTGACTTAGTTTTTCCACACGAACTTGATAAGACAACTGAAGAATGTAAGGTGTGCGTAATTGACACCTCTAACATAGACTATGATGAAGAACTACATGACTTGGTGACTCTTGACCACTCGGGCGCAACCAACATTAATATTAATGAATCTTTGGATGACCATAAGAGACATGAACTACTTCAATGTGTGAGTAACTTTTCAGACGTCTTTACTGATATTCCAGGTGTTACCTCCACGGTAGTCCATAAGATTGACTTAGTGACGGACAATCCTATCAAACGAAAATTATACCCAGTTCCAGTTCACCTTAGGGATGCATTTGACAGAGAGGTAGACAAATTATTAAAACTAAAGATCATTGAACCTTCAGTATCTTCATATTGTTCACCAGTAGTCATGGTTAAGAAGGAGGATAATTCATATAGACTTGCTGTTGACTTCAGAGGCCTTAATGCTATAACTCTGTGGGATGCTGAACCTATGCCCTTGATAGATAGCGATCTACAAAAAAATTATGACGCTTCCTTCTTTTCAGAGATTGATATTGCGCAGGCATATCATCAAGTAATGTTAGATCCTTCTTCTAAGCAGTACACCACTTTTCCTACACACCAAGGACTGATGCAATATAGAACTATGCCCTTCGGTTTGGTAACTGCCTGTGCTACCTACGTGAGACTGATGAGAAAGGTCTTGGGTAATATGCCAAATGTTTCAGTTTATTTTGATAACATTTACGTAATGACATCCACGTGGGGCGAACATATCCAAACATTAACATCAGTTTTGCGTAGGTTACGCTCACATGGCCTCACTGCCAAGCCGAAGAAATGCTTCCTTGGGTATAACAAGATTAGATATCTTGGACTGATACTTTCTAATAACACTCTGCAGCCTCTCCCCAGTAAGATCAAAGCTTTATTAGAATTTAAATTCCCCAAAACCAAGAAGCTCATGCGTAGCTTTCTTGGTTCTGTAAATTTTTATGCACAGTTTATCCCGAACCTTACTGATCTTACAGGCATCTTATCCGACTTCCTTAAAAAGTCTGTGAAGGAACCTCTTGAACTTTCCGACGTAGCTCGGGAAAAGTTTAATGAGATTAAAAGCATCTTTTCGAAAGACCCTATACTTAAGATTCCAGATATTAATAAAACATTTTGCTTAAGAACTGATGCCTCCAATACTGGCTTAGGTGCAGTGTTACTACAATACCATGATGGTACTCCCTTCCCTGTATGCTTCCTAAGCCGGAAACTCCTTCCCGCAGAAACGAGATACTCCACCATAGAAAAGGAATGTTTAGCCCTTGTGTGGGGTATCTCCAAACTTAAATTTTATTTGCTGGGAAAAGAATTCATTTTAGAAACGGACCACAAACCTTTGATATACCTAGAAACTTTTAAGGGAACCAACAGTCGCCTCTTGAGGTGGACATTGGCACTCCAGGCTTTTAAGTTCCATATTGTGTATATCAATGGTTCATCCAATTATTTCTCTGACTGGTTAAGTCGTGACAGTCAGTAGATTTGTTGCCTTACATGACTTCCACATGTTAGAACTTTTTCCTCGCCTATTCTTCTTATACTCCTTGACTATAAGTCTTGGTATGGGGGAGTGTAAGGGAAAAGTTCAATAGATAGAAGTAGCGAGGGAATATATAGTAACAATAGTTTCATTGCCGGTTACTTGTTAAGGTAGGGTAAGTCAAGCTCCCGCTATTCCCGCCTTTTTTCCCCCACCCCTAAAGTGATGGCTTGTTTGCCGGCTGCTTGTTAACGTAGGGTCAGTCTAGCTCCCACTATCCTTTCCCCTCCCTCTTCCCCCCCCCAAAGGTGACGTGTCGGGCTCTGGTCAAACAGTAAATCACTCGACTCACAGCTCCCAACACTACTGTAAGTACATGCCTGCCTTGTATTCTAGTGGATTTATTGGTTGAAAGCTTCACTTTGGACCAATAATAAACTTAGTCTTTTCAGCCTTGCTCTAAGTTGACTGTTGTAATAATCACCACGTCTTTTAGGTATTGTACTTATCATGGAGAGTGATTATTTAAGCAGTGGGTAACCTGTCTATCTTTTCAGCTTGGATGACAGAGAGGGTCACCTGTCAATCAACGAGAAAAACTGAAGGAGTCGGACTAACGTCCTTGAGACGTCCCATATTGGATTTACTTGCCTGTGCACTTGTATGAAGAATCAGGACATAACCCCTCATCATTACAGTGGTCAAGAACCTGATCTGTCATCGGGAAAGATTACTTACGGCCACTAGAACGAGCCAGTGGGTTGTCACCAACATCTGCGACCCCCCCCCCCCCACCCACATCATCGGCAACGGCTTCTATTGCAACAATACGCAGTGTCACCAACACCAGACACCCAAGTTTTTAGCGTTGAATTCAGATATCATTTATATTTTTAATTTTTAATTTTCTTTCATGTAGGTTCAGTATTTCATATTTAAGTGTTTTATATTTCATATTTCCTAAATAATAAAGTGTTTATATTTGTCAGTTTTTGTGCTTTTTCTATTCATTAATTTTCCTGAGGAGCCAGCCTGAGTAATACTGACTGAAGTTGTTAGAGGGCTGAGTAAGCCTTCACAAGCTCAAATTGCCTACTGGTGCTAAGCCAGGTCGTACCAACAGCTAGAATAATTAAACAACCTACCTATGTACAGAGCTAAATAATTTAAGGCCAGACAATATTACAAAGTCGAGTAAATCCATTTTAGCTATTAATAGAATTACTCCTGAATATAATATTAAATGAAAAATTCAAAATAACATGTAAAAATATATCATTGCCAAAACAGACAGTAGAAATTTCTTCCTCAAAATGAACAGATGATTCACTGCCTGGCTGCAGTGGAGTGAGGTTGTGCTTTGCACCCCTCTGCTGTCACACCAGGAGAGCTACCAGTAGTCAATATGGCACTCAGTGTTAGACACCAGGTAACACAGTGGGGATTGAGCTTCTCCATGGGGTGATATCGCCTGCTTCACCACAAGTATTACTTCCTACCATCATCTGTGAGACGTACGGCATTCAGTACGGAGAGTTATACAGAGTTGCATTAAATGGAGCGCACAGAGTTTTTGTGAAATTGCTCTCATCAACAGCCTATGAGTCGTTGGTAACTCATTTTCAGGACGTCAGTCTTGATGTTACACCATGTAATGATGATTGGTGTTTCCCGTCATCTTACATGGAATAAGCTTTGCAACTTCCCTTTTGAGGCGGATGAAGCAGACATCAGAAGAGTATTTGAAGCATATGGGACTGTTCATATGGCCCAGCACGGTAAATGGGAGTCAGGGGCTTACGCAGGTCTACCGGAAGGCACCTTTACCCTGAAAATGACTTTTCGGCACCCCATAAAATTTTACATGTACCTGGTGGATTATAAGACACAGGTCATGGTGTCATACCCTGGGCAGAGGCGTAAATGCTGCTTATGTGGAGATTACAATCACATGGTAGAGGTGTGTAGGAAGCGGCAATGGGCGCACGGCCCGGCAGCAGATGCACCTGTTCCTGTGAAGGAGGTAGCCGTTTATGCACAACGGAGTGATGGAGGGCGTGGTCGTCTATGGAGTGAGGCCCTTGCAGAGTTAACAGGCCCCGAAACTTTACCGGCGGCAAGTGATGAGGCGCAGGTACAGGAGGAAGTGCTGGTGCTTGAGGAGGAGCTGGATGCGGTGTTGCCGACCTTGTCACTGCCTGCGGAAGTGGATGTAATTGAGCAGGTGGATGGTACTGAGCTGACAGCAGTGGTATGTGAACGGCAGGAGCACCTTGGGGAAAATGAGCCTTACTGCATGTCTGAGGTGGAGTCCAGTCCCTGGACCAATTATGTACCTCTGTAATCTTTTGACTACCGCCCACAGGATGGGTATGGGGTGCATAATAAACATATTAAACTGAGGTAGAGATAGAGGTCCATTGTGCAGCTTCCCTGGACAATGACTTGGAGGAAGAGATTGTCACGAGGAAGCGGGCTATGGCGTCAGATTCAGATGATGTCCTGATGCCAGCACAGCAGCCTGGGAAGCAGTCTTGGGTGGATGGGGATTGAAGTGGTGGCCACGACAGGCAGCACCAGAAGAAGGGGGGAGGGTGGGAAGGTGGTTTGAAGGTGACAGGTGGTGCCCCAAGTTATGGTGGACCTGGGAAGAGTGGAGAGAAGAGGCAGGGATGGAAACTTTAAGCAGCCTCAGGTGTTAATGGATTGTGCAGTGGCGTGAAGAGAGACTGGTTCAGGATGTTTCTGTATGAATCTAAGGTGGATGTGTTTCTACAAGAACACAATTTTAAGGAGTGTAGAGTGCTGGAGGTGGAAGGGTATCAGGTGGTCACACTGCCATCTGCTCGTTTAAAAGGAGGTGTGAGTATCTTGATCTGGGAGGCAAGTCCATTTGTTTTGCAGAGAAATGAGGGAGGAGAAGGGGGGAGGGTTTTGCATGTGGATGGGTGGTGGATGGGGGAGAAGGTGTCTTTGGTCAGTGTGTATGCTCCCGCAGAAAATGATGTGCATGTGAGATGGATTTTGTGTGTGCAGACCTAGTGTTTTTCTTGCGAGCATTACCATCCATGGCACTAGTAGGTGGGGACTGGAACTGCATTATCAGAAGAGCAGACGTGGAACCAAAGGAGGCGGGATATGTGTCGAAGGTCTTATGTGACCTTTTGAGGGATGCATTTGGGGGTCTTGGGAGGTGGAGCACACATTTGTATGGCATGATTACGCAGATAGGTTAGACAGATTGTATCTCTCACAAGGGGTTTTAGTTGAATCTTTCCAGACTATGGAGGTAGCTTATTCGGATCATCGGACGGTAGTGGCAGAGGTGGGGTGGGAGTCATTTGCAGGAAGGTATAGGAGTTATTGGAAGTTGAACACAAGTGTGCTAAGTGATGAGGAGGGGTTGGAGGGGTTTACAGCACTGTGGGAGAGGCTCAGTGTGGAAGAGAAGGGGGTGGGGGATGTGGTGAAATGGTGGGACTAGTTGGCTAAGGAAAGGATTAGGCAATATTATGTGTGGGAAGGGAAACGAATAAATCACTTGATTATTTGGAGGACAGGTTAATTAAGGGGTTGTTTTGCCGGGGGAGGGCAGTGGTGGGTACTTATCCTATGGAAGACATTGTCGAAGTGAAGGGTAGACTACGTGAGTTACAGGATGAGAGGTTTGCAGTGGTGCGGGTGCAGGCGGGGGGGGAGGAGGTGTTATGGGTGGACAAGCCATTGGAGTGCGTATTGCGTAGACAGAAGCAACGGCAGCAGGCCACTGCTATCCCATGCTTAGAGGACCATGTGTCGGTGGGAGGTTATTGGGAGGGTCAGGTGTTATGGGCCATGAAAGGTATGTGTGTGTATGCGGATAAATGGTATGAGGAGCATTGGAAAAGTAGCGGGGTGGTGGGGGAGGTTTTAGAGCAGGTGTGTGCATGTGTGTCATGCAATCTCGGGAGGAGTGATTGGGGGGCATTGGGAGGGGTAATTATGGAGGAGGAAATATGGAAGGAGTTAAGTGAGATGCATAAAGGCAAAGCTCCAGGTATCAATGGTCTCCTGTGCGAGTTTTATCTACAGCATTGGGAGTTGATAAGGGGTTTTTGGTCCGGTTATTGAATTCGATGAAGGAGAGGGGTGAGTTGGGAGAGAAGCAGGCAACGGCAGTGGTATTCCTTTCGGAACTACCGAACCATCTTGTTGCTATGCGTGGATTATAAGTTGTATGCAAAGATATTGGGAAATAGGTTTAAGTGCGTAGTGGAAGGATGGTATCTAAAAATCAGTTTGGGTTGCCAGGGAAGTCTATGGTTGTAGGGTATGTGATACTAAGGGGATTCGTGGAAACAAGAGGGGGGCAGGGGGTGGCATTGGATTGGCAGGGTGCATATGACAGAGTGGAATGGGAAGCATTGAGAGCTATACTTAGCCGACAGGGTGTTGGTGAAGAAATGATGGTGTGGGTTGAAGATTTGTACCGTGGTGCCAGGACGAGGGTGTAGATCAATGGATGCTTGGGGGAGCAGTTATTATGGGGTAGGGTCTAAGGCATGGGTGTCCAATGTCACAGCTATTGTTTGCGTGTGTCCAGGACCCCTTTTACCGAATGGTGGAGCAATGCATGTGCAATGGGGGAGGGGTAGGGTTAGGGAGGGTTTGGCCTGCTTTGGTCGCATATGTTGACGACACAACTGTCCTGGTACAGGAGGGGATTTTGCTGGGGGGCTTTAGAGGATGCTGTGCAATTGCTCAGAGGCGCTACTGGTGTGAAAGTAAATATGGAGAAGTCAATGGTAATGGGGTTGTGGGCTTGGGTGGGGAGGATCGAGTGGGGATGTAACATCGTGCAGCAGCAGGCGGGTTTTTTGAAAATATGTGGTTGTCATCTATGCGGATGACCTGGGTGTTGCACGAGAGGAAAACTTGAATTGGTTGTTGGAAAGGATCCAGGGTCGCCTGAGAGCATTGAGACCATATCACCTGACCCTCGTGCAAAGAGCTATTGTAATTAATGTTTTATTGTATGGCAAGGTGTGGCATGTGGCAGCCCTGTTCTATTAACAGGGATGGCGATTACGGGCATTCTTAGATGGGTGTTGAAATTCTTGTGGGGTTCGGGTTGTGATTGGCTTCGGAGGGAGATTGTAGGGTTACCAGTGCGTCAGGGAGGGTTGGGGTTGCTGGACCTGAAACGGAGAGTTAAATGTGTTTTTATCAAGAGGGAGGTATTGCGTGAGGGAGTGTGTGGGGGACAACTGGATAAGGTACATGACAGGTTGAGATATTTGTATGATGGAGTGGAGTTGCGGGAGTGTGAGACTTTGCTTTGCTGTTGGCTCCGGAGCCGGGGAAAGTCAGGATAGGTGTTTTGTTTAGGTTGCTCGTGGGGAGGGTTGTTGCACCAGTGGAGGGAATTTTACTCATGTACATGTGGGGAAATATATAGTGCCGCTTTAGTAAGTTGAGGTTCAAACCTAAGGCATGTGAGGTAATGCATCATTTTCTGCACGGTATTTTGCCATCACGGGAGTGGTACTCCGGAATAGAAGGGCAGTTGAGGGTGGGGTGTGTGGCATCTGTGGAGGTGAGGAGACAGCATATCATGTAGTATATTGCTGTGAGGTAATGGGGGGTGAAAGGGGCTGGTTGAGTAGGGTGGCTCAGAGGGTAGGGGTGTCGGTACTGTGAGCACTTAGTCTTGATGTGGGAGGGTTGGATGAAGGTGTCACTTGGGCTTTGGGGTACATCATGGTCAATTATGTATATAATTCGTGGGGCATGAGGGGGCGGGGAGTTTGGGAGGTGCGGTGGTGGGTTTTAGCGATTATGTTTTATTGCACGTTGTGTCATAATTGGGAAATTTACGGGAGGTGGTGGGTGCAGACTTTTTCAGAGGGATATAGAGCTCTAACGATAGGGATTTTATTGGATCTGTAAATCGTGAGGGAGGGCACAGGGGTGTGTGTTGGTTACCGTATATGTGAGAAAGGATTTTAGGGGTTGCAACGGGGTCGCCTCCTGGGGTGTGCGTGAGGTAATGTGTGTGTGGAAGGTGTAAACGTGAGTACAAAGTAATCTCGGGTGAGTGTGGCCTGAGAGTTTGAACAGTGTTCAGAGCGATGCTATGATATAATTTTGTATTTAATGTGTGTGGCATTATTGCTTGAAGAGGTACTGTCACTATATATCTGCATGTTTTATCCTGTTTATTAAATGTAATTGCCTAATATTTGTAATGTGTGCTTTGCACTGCATGTGTGTACTGTTTTTATTGATTTATGTGTGTTGGTGTTAGTGCATTTTACAAAATGGAAACCTTATCTGGGATAAGGTTAAAAGGCCTTTGTTGGCAAGTAAATGATTTATGTGCTCAGAATTTTTGAGTTAACAGTCATTATTATAATAGTATATGTATGTCTGTTAGGTTGTGGATAGCATGGGAGGAGAGGATAACCACCGGGGAGGGGGGGAGGGGGAATTTTATAGGATTCCTAGATATAAATACAGGATGTACTTATGTCTGTGCTATGTAATTCATGATGCGTCACGAATTTCTTGTGGTCAGAGGTACACCATCAGTGTGGGATGGAAGAGGCGGTGTCTGCGGTCTATCGGGATGTACAGGATACCCTTTTTGTTTATATATATGTGTAATTCTGTTTGGTGGCTCCAATAGGTTTGGTGACAAACATGTAAGACTTAGGACAGTTCATGGGATATGGGAAAAGGTGGGGTATGTACCCACACGTAGTTGTGAGTGTGGTGTGTTCTGCTTGACGACGGCAGGGTAGTATAATTATTATAGGTTATTTCATGTGTTTTTAATTATTTATTTCATGTAATGTCATGTTTTAAATAAAATATAAAAAAAAGAAAATAGGGCGTAACACCCCTTCCACACGATCAAATGTCGCACTAACAATATAACATAAATATTCCTGAATCTTCTAGACACAGTAGAATTACTGAAATACCAATATAGCAGAGCTGATATACGTTTATCCGCTTTCAAAAATTCGTCCCAGACAATCTTCTTCATATGGGAAGGATATTGCTTAGACGACAGACATCCACCTCAAAAGAATTGGGTTTTCTCTCGCTGCCTTGGGTGACATGAAGGCCGTCTCTGAAGCAAGATCAGGGACTGGGCGTAAGGACACACCAGCTGGTCTCTAAACTTCATCCTCAAAATGAACAAAGAGTGTAACAGATGGTAATGAATATAATATTGTGAATGTAGACTTCAGTAAGGATTTTGATAGTCCCACATCGGAGATTGCTGAAGTACACGGGATAAGATGAGAACTTTTCCCTGGATAGAGGCGTAGTTGATATACCGTAATGTGTTTGATAAAGAGAGAGAAGTCAGAATGGGGACATGTTACAGACGGTGTTCCACATGGATTAGTGTTGGACCCTTTGTTGTTCATAATTTACATAAATAACATAGATGAGGTAATAAACAGCGACATAAGCAAGTCTGCCGATGACACCACAATAAGCTCTAGGATTAATTCTGACAAGTGGCCTGGTGGCCCGGTGGCTAAAGCTCCCGCTTCACACACGGAGGGCCCGGGTTCTATTCCGGGCGGGTGGAAACATTTCGACACGTTTCCTTACACCTGTTGTCCTGTTCACCTAGCAGCAAATAGGTACCTGGGTGTTAGTCGACTGGTGTGGGTCGCATCCTGGGGGACCGCAATGGAAATAAGTTAGACAGTCCTCGATGACGCACTGACTTTCTTGGGTTATCCTGGGTGGCTAACCCTCCGGGGTTAAAAATCCGAACGAAATCTTATCTTAGGACGCTAGAGAGCTACAGAAAGATCTGAACAGACTAACGCAGTAGTCGGAGAAGTGGTAGATGCACTTTAATATAAATAAATGCAAAGTACTAAGCCTTGGAAAAGGAAATAACCACGTCGCTTATAAACTAAAGAATCACCCTGAATGTGATTTACGAGGTCTGGTTAGCAGTAATGTAAATCCAAATCAACAATTCGTAAGTATTCACAATAAAGCCAATGATAATAATATTATTATTCAGACCATAGCTGACAACAATGACATGCTACTATATAGAAAGCACCTTGTTATGCTCAGCATTTCGGGCAAATTAGGTCAGTGTCCCAGGATGCGACCCACACTAGTCAACTAGCACCCATGTACACATTTTATTGATGGGCAACATAGACAACAGGTGTAAAGAAACACGCCCAACGTTTCTGCTCTGGCTGGGAATCGAACCCAGGCCCTCGCCGTGTGAAGGGAGAGCGTTAGCCACCAGGCCACCAAGCACCTATTGAACTATTTCCTTCGTATCAAGAAGTATAACTAATATAAATCATCAGGTTATTTTTCAACCTTATACATGGATAACAAAAAAAGGCACAATACCGTGACTGGAACGATACACTAATAACGCGCACATAAAAGAGAGAAGCTTACGACGACGTTTCGGTCCGACTTGGACCATTTACAAAGTCACACTAACCAGAAGTGGAGCAGGACGGCTATATATAGGCAGGAAGAAGTAGTGGTGGTAGTAGTAGTAGTAGTAGTACAAGAATGGTAAATAATACCGACAAGATGAAATCAAGACACATGCGCAACACCCGGGCATCTCTGGATGGCAATACATCTAAGACAGAGATGCCCGGGTGTTGCGCATGTGTCTTGATTTCATCTTGTCGGTATTATTTACCATTCTTGTACTACTACTACTACTACTACCACCACCTCTTCCTGCCTATATATAGCCGTCCTGCTCCACTTCTGATTAGTGTGACTTTGTAAATGGTCCAAGTCGAACCGAAACGTCGTCGTAAGCTTCTCTCTTTTATGTGCGCGTTATTTGTGTATTTATATATGGATTATCGTGCACAGTTCTGGACACCGTAATATTATACAAGGCTTATAAATGTGCCTAAAAATGAACACAGAAGGATAAAGGACAGACTGAGACCACTAAATCGTCTTACAAGGACAGACGGAGACCACTAAATCCTTTTACAAATCAAATCAAATTTATTCTCTATAAGGGTTACAATGTGGGGTTTACAGGATTAGGATATTGTGTGGTTTACATGTTTTAAAATACTAATTACAGAGGGGGCCACTAGGACACCTAGCATGGCTAGGCATTTTGGGCAGACTTAGATTAATCCTTAATATTAAATCCTTAACATTAAATCCTTACAGATTATGGTATTAAGGCTAAGTGACTACATTATAATTTGTGAGTTTAGCAATGTGAATGTTTTTGTTTTAGCTCAATACAAAGTGTCTATATTGGAGTATCATAGGCAAACTTATGACTAGTTAGGGTTCATTATGTGGAAAATATATAGTATATTTTCCGAAAATAGTGGATTTGTATGTAAACTAATAAAATATATTGTATTTAATAAAAATTATATTATAAAAATTGGGAAGCTCGGCGCCTGCACTGACGAGCAGAAGGACTCGCCATTGTGCTTTTGAATGAGCCAAGAGAACGTTAGTGAAAATAAGAAGAATTTTCGTCGCTCTAGAGGTTATATTGGGCTTACACCTCTCAAATAGGAGCCGAAATTGTTGGATGTGAATTTCTGCATAATTTGAGCATTAAATCGATGTACAGGACAGCTCCAGGAACCTCAGATAAGCTATCTAAATTATGTTTGTAATTCTGGCCAGTATTATCATCATAAATTTAGTTAGAGGGAGGTTTTTGAGTATTATACACAGTAATCTCCAGACTAATTGGTGAGTGTTATGATTATAAATTCTCCTTCTGTTATATAAATGTGTATATGTAATCATTTATTAATTTTAATATAGTCTATAAAAATTATAATAATTTTACCAGAATTCATGGTGTGTTTGTACATTTCATTTGCAATTAATATAGGTCTAGAGCAACTTGTGGAGAGATAGATAGTAGGTATCGAAGGGGGACATTTTTGCGACCTACGTGTCCTAAAAATTCCTACTTGTCTCTGTAACTTTGATAAATAATAATTATCTTTGTTACCATTTACTTGTATGTATCTAATGAGATTCATCAAGGTAAATGTAATTTTCCATACATTATTTTAAGATTAAGATTAGTATTTCTGTGTTTATAGTCAGTGGGTGAGTGAGTGTAATTGTGAACCACCAGGTGGTTATCATGTAGTTAGTTGTCGGGGTGGATCAGGGAGATAAGATGTTTTCTAACTGTAGTTTTGAAAGTGATGAATGTGTCTGCAGTTCTAGAGTTTTCAGGTAGGGTGTTCCAGATTTTAGGACCTAAGAAATACATTGAATTTTTGTAAAGGTTTAGTCGGACACTGGGAATGTCATAGAGATGTTTGTGTCTGGTGTTATGCCTGTAGATCCTGTCACAACTATCAAGAACAAGGACAGACTGAGACCACAAAGACGTAGAATTTGGGAAAATGCGAATGAGGTGTATAAATAGGATGGAGGAATACATAAAGGGGATGTAAATAGCATGCTAAAAATGTCTAACCAAGAGAGGACTCGCAGTAACTGGTTCATATTGAAAGAAAAAAAATAGATTTAGAATGGATAAAGGAAAGGTTTGGTCTGTTAAAACAGATGTGGAAGAGTGGACAAAAGCTTCTGAGTAGCTTCACTGAAGCTAAAAATAAATTAGAAAATTACTTTAGTGGGCGAGGGTGAGTGTGATTTGTACGTGGTTAACATGGCCAGTAGGCCTGCAGCAGTGCTACCTCCCTCTTAAACTGGTGAATTGAAACCTATCTAGTATGAACGAGTAGGTCTGCTACATAGTTCTTTCCTATGATATTATGAAATAATTTCAGAAAGCCTATTACACTGATGAATTATGCATCCTGCGGAGAAGGATACCTTGATGTTGAACACAGGCTCTTGATCCTCCCCTTTGATGCATAAATGAAAATGATAATGTTATACAGTATAGATATCTGGTAGGCTACTAACCAGAAAAATTAAAATTTAATAAATTTATTAATTAAGTTGTCTAGGCGTATATCAAATTAAATTAAATTAAATTAATCACAGTAATCCAAATAATATTAATCACTTCTCTCGTTTACCTGGATTTACCTGGAGAGAGTTTCGGGGGTCAACGCCCCCGCGGCCCGGTCTGTGACCAGGCCTCCTGGTGGATCAGAGCCTGATCAACCAGGCTGTTGCTGCTGGCTGCACGCAAACCAACGTACGAGCCACAGCCCGGCTGATCAGGAACTGACTTTAGGTGCTTGTCCAGTGCCAGCTTGAAGACTGCCAGGGGTCTGTTGGTAATCCCCCTTATATGTGCTGGGAGGCAGTTGAACAGTCTCGCGCCCCTGACACTTATTGTATGGTCTCTTAACGTGCTAGTGACATCCCTGCTTTTCATTGGGGGGATGGTGCATCGTCTGCCAAGTCTTTTGCTTTCGTAGTGAGTGATTTTCGTGTGCAAGTTCGGTACTAGTCCCTCTAGGATTTTCCAGGTGTATATAATCATGTATCTCTCCCTCCTGCGTTCCAGGGAATACAGGTTTAGGAACCTCAAGCGCTCCCAGTAATTGAGGTGTTTTATATCCGTTATGCACGCCGAGAAAGTTCTCTGTACATTTTCTAGGTCGGCAATTTCACCTGCCTTGAAAGGTGCTGTTAGTGTGCAGCAATATTCCAGCCTAGATAGAACAAGTGACCTGAAGAGTGTCATCATGGGCTTGGCATCCCTAGTTTTGAAGGTTCTCATTATCCATCCTGTCATTTTTCTAGCAGATGCGATTGATACAATGTTATGGTCCTTGAAGGTGAGATCCTCCGACATGATCACTCCCAGGTCTTTGACGTTGGTGTTTCGCTCTATTTTGTGGCCAGAATTTGTTTTGTACTCTGATGAAGATTTAATTTACTCATGTTTACCATATCTGAGTAATTGAAATTTCTCATCGTTGAACTTCATATTGTTTTCTGCAGCCCACTGAAAGATTTGGTTGATGTCCGCCTGGAGCTTTGCAGTGTCTGCAATGGAAGACACTGTCATGCAGATTCGGGTGTCATCTGCAAAGGAAGACACGGTGCTGTGGCTGACATCCTTGTCTATGTCGGATATGAGGATGAGGAACAAGATGGGAGCGAGTACTGTGCCTTGTGGAACAGAGCTTTTCACCGTAGCTGCCTCGGACTTTACTCTGTTGACGACTACTCTCTGTGTTCTGTTAGTGAGGAAATTATAGATCCATCGACCGACTTTTCCTGTTATTCCTTTAGCACGCATTTTGTGCGCTATTACGCCATGGTCACACTTGTCGAAGGCTTTTGCAAAGTCTGTATATACTACATCTGCATTCTTTTTGTCTTCTAGTGCATTTAGGACCTTGTCGTAGTGATCCAATAGTTGAGACAGACAGGAGCGACCTGTTCTAAACCCATGTTGCCCTGGGTTGTGTAACTGATGGGTTTCTAGATGGGTGGTGATCTTGCTTCTTAGGACCCTTTCAAAGATTTTTATGATATGGGATGTTAGTGCTATTGGTCTGTAGTTCTTTGCTGTTGCTTTACTGCCCCCTTTGTGGAGTGGGGCTATGTCAGTTGTTTTTAGTAACTGTGGGACGACCCCCGTGTCCATGCTCCCTCTCCATAGGATGGAAAAGGCTCGTGATAGGGGCTTCTTGCAGTTCTTGATGAACACAGAGTTCCATGAGTCTGGCCCTGGGGCAGAGTGCATGGGCATGTCATTTATCGCCTGTTCGAAGTCATTTGGCGTCAGGATAACATCGGATAGGCTTGTGTTAATCAAATTTTGTGGCTCTATCATAAAAAATTCATTTTGATCTTCGACTCTCAGTCTGGTTAGCGGCTTGCTAAAAACTGAGTCATATTGGGACTTGAGTAGCTCACTCATTTCCTTGCTGTCATCTGTGTAGGACCCATCTTGTTTAAGTAGGGGCCCAATACTGTACGTTGTTCTCGATTTTGATTTGGCATAGGAGAAGAAGTACTTTGGGTTTCTTTCGATTTCATTTATGGCTTTTAGTTCTTCCCGCGATTCCTGACTCCTAAAGGATTCTTTTAGCTTAAGTTCGATGCTTGCTATTTCTCTGACCAGTGTCTCCCTACGCATTTCAGATATATTGACCTCTTTTAGCGGCTCTGTTATTCTTTTCCGTCGCCTGTAAAGGGAGCGCCTGTCTCTTTCTATTTTACATCTACTCCTAATTTTTCTTACAGGAATAAGCCTTGTGCATACATCGAGTGCCACCGAGTTAATCTGTTCTAGGCATAAGTTGGGGTCTGTGTTGCTTAGTATATCTTCCCAGCTTATATCGGTTAGGACTTGGTTTACTTGGTCCCACTTTATGTTTTTGTTATTGAAGTTGAATTTTGTGAATGCTCCCTCGTGACTAATCTCATTATGTCGGTCTGGGGCTCCGTGCATACATGACTGAACCTCAATTATGTTGTGATCTGAGTATATTGTTTTTGATATGGTGACATTTCTTATCAGATCATCATTGTTAGTGAAGATGAGGTCTAGTGTATTCTCCAGTCTAGTAGGCTCTATTATTTGTTTTAATACTGCTTGTAGCTAGTTCTTGGATATCTGCACAAGGGGTGTGACACCAATTTCCACAAAAATGACAATTTACCCATGTGCAAGCCCGTTTGTTTGACTGACCACAGACTACACACAGCTTCATAATGATTTGAATGGTTGATTTACTGCAATTCTACTAGCAACCTCTTGAATATTCTATTAATAACCTCCTTAAATGAAGCTCTAGCTATTTGTATTTCTGTTTCTAACTGTTTTTGTATATTGGACAGCTTACCGTGCACGTTCCTGGTATATATTTAATGTTTGTGTTTATAAGGGCGCCTACAACCCCATCCGTTTACAGTCTGCTTTATTGTCCAACGAAACCGTTTGAAACCAGTCAAGGGTTCGGACCAGTCAAGGGTTCGGACCAGTCCAGGGTTCGGACCAGTCAAGGGTTCGGACCAGTCGATCTGATCTGATCAGTGGGTCACTTATTTAAACCATACTGGTCGGTGATTTGAGCTAACACATGAAGGATCTACTGGAAATTATCTACCCGAGTAATATGTGATTTGATTGATACAAAAGTATAACTTGCGTGTTGAAGAGCCGGTGACTGCTGGCAACTCCTACAATGACGAACGGTCGACCTCCACCCTTGTTTATCAATCGCTGTATCTAGCTTTTCTATTTTTTTTTTCGTCTCCACCACAATAAATGCTATATTATCACTATAGTTGACTGGTGCAAATTTTGGAGGAAGGACGCTTTTTCTGTAGTAATAATTGCTTCTCGTTGTGTATATTGCGACCGCTGGTAACTACAGGTTATATGGAATTCACAGTATATGTCTGGTATTTCAAGAAAAAAGAAACTAATGAAAGTCACTCCACTCCACTAAGTACCATTATAATACTGGTTAGTTGCTACTACAACACTGTATTCTGCTATTCACTGGTATCACTAGATTATATGCGAGTACACTAGCAGGCCAGGAAGATTTTTAAAAACAGCTGACCTGTGGTAAGTTTCTGGCACCTGCCTCTATAGGCTTATCACTTCATTTACAAATTCACCTGTTTTCAAATGACACTTTAGCCTTTATCATCAATATACTAGGGAGCCACTGTAGTATACACTATACACTATGTATACTCAATGTTATCAGGGAGACTTTCTTTCCTCTGACACGAAAAGTTCAATTATTATTTTTTTTCACACGGGACACAGGCCTATGATTCCCCTCTGGCAGTAAACTCTGCTAGGTAGTGCACACTAATTCTCCTTTTTTGATTCAGTATATAATGTTTTCCGCCCAAGATTGGTTCCATGCGCTAGAGGGATGTATCGTATAGGATTGATGACACAAATTAAAGTTCTAGCACGTAAGAGCGACCGTGAAAACACCAGAAAACCCGGAGCACAACGAGGCACGCTGACACTGTCACGGTAATTGTATTATTGTGCTGAAAGCACATATCTCATATTTATGTCTTAAGTACCGTTTGGTACAGTCGCATTTAATAATACAATATACAAATAAGTTAAGTTCTCTAAGTAGATCGCCATGTCTCATGACTCTACTAAACTTAAACAAGTGACTGACAAAGTCCTCTCATAAACTAACTTCTTGACCAACTGGCAATCAGAACAGTCTGCTTGAACAATAAAAAGAATGCTAAGCCCAATAGCAATATAACAAGTAACTGCGACACAGAATCAGGAACAAGGACATAATATAATGACACTAAGTAGGGACCATCAGCAGATCCTCCACAAAAGTCACAAAACTCCCATATTACTGAATCTAGGTTCAGCATAAGAAATTCCCCAACTGTGACAGTACACAGATACCAGTACAAGTTAGGTCAGAAGCTACAGCTAAGAACCTCAGTTGCTCAGAGTGTCTATGCGACACACAACCTCAGTACAACGTCGAAAATCACTAAGTCTAGACAATGTTCTGTGAACAGAGTTCTACAGAAAACAAGAAAGCTACAGAGATGATCTTCCAACGAGGGCCAATAAGGGAGATTTAGGCACTTGTCAGGAATACGTCCAACCACCAAGCGAGTCTAGACCAGACTGAATACTTCAGGCGAGGTGAGAACACCCCCACCTCGATCACGTGATAGCTCCGTGATAGCCCAGCAACAACGAAAAGCCGGCAGAGTAACGAGCCACAAACGATAATTACAGTAGTTAGACAATCAAGACTAACTATGAGCACATAATAAGTTACATCCTACCTAACAACATAACTAAGTCAAATAATAATATAAAGCAATATATTTATGATTTAGCTATTATCGCAAATATAAGCAATATAAAATTATATGAAAAGATAATATACATTACATATATACCTAATATACATCATATACATTGTAACCCATTCAGGGGTTGCAATGCCCACTCAAACACAGAGTTGGCAGCAGTCCATAGTTCTTGGCTATGGAGCAGAATTTTTCTCCAGCCTGAGTGACTGACCTATTGACCTCTTTGCTTTCGGGCCGGGAGGTTGTGCTGCACCTTAGCTCTTGCATTCATCATGTACCCTTGGTGGAGACCAGACGTTGGCTGTTGTGCTTCTGTCTGTTAGTAGTAGCACTGCGAGATTTTCTCAAGATGGCGCAGGCTGTCAGGAGATGAGTCAACACTGTGCATAGAGGTGCTGATAGATGCACTGTATAACAGAAATGCATCTGTTCTATTGCCTGCTATCTTAAGAAATACATATGGAATCAACAACGAAGATCTGTACGACATTGTCTTAAATGATTCAACAAGGATATTCGTGAAATTCGTAATGACTGTGACGTATGACAAGATGGTGGACCAGTTCCAGGATGTGTGTATGTCGGTTAACCCTGGTCTGGAAGTGCTAATGAGGGACGTATCTAAGTATTATACTTGGGTAAAATTACAGAATGTACCCTTTGAGGCAGATGAAGATGACATCGAAGCGTCGTTGGAGGAATATGGAGTAATACATCAATCAACGATTGAAAGATGGTCAGATGGTATGTATGTGGGACTGCGTGAGGGATCTCTCACCCTCAATATGTCCTCGCGACTATCCATACGGTCATTTGTGGCTTTGAATGATTTTAAAACTCATATATATATCACATATGCCGGGCAAAGGAGAACCTGTCGACTGTGTAATGCATTTGAACATGTGGCTGTACAGTGTCCACGACGTTCGTCGACTGGGACACAGGGAGCAGGGACAGGAGTGGAAAAGGAGAGAGTGGTGATCTCCCATTCTACAGGAGAGCATCTTCGGGAGCGTAGGACGTGGCATGTGTTACATTACCGGAGGTGACACAGAACGTTGAGAAAATATGTATGGAGGAAGAGGTGCGACAAGTGGATTTGGGTAGTGAAGTGTCGGATGCCATAAACAATGTTATACAGAAATTTCTGGGTGATCAGCATGAGGAAAGAATGCTGAATATAGGCTTGGATGGGCAACATAAGGATCAGGGAGGAGTTTATGAGGGACGGAATGAGGGTAGAAGGGCTGGGCAACTACAGGGGCTTTTTGATACTGTGATTGAAATTCACAAGGAAGGCAGTCTGAATGAGATGATCACTGTTGAGGCTTCATGTAAGAGGGAGGCAGTTCCCTCGGACAGAGACGATATCCTTACGCCCGCACAACGAACGGGAAAAAAGCACTCAGTGGATGTAGCTAGTAAAGTCATGGAGGGGGGAGGGGGGTTAGGGTAAAGAAACACATGGTAAGAGATCGATTTGTAAGACCCTGATAGCGTTTTTAAGTGCTTAACATTGAATATAAATGGCCTAAGGGCCAAAGTGAAGAGGACTCTGTTCAGTGCCTTTTTAAGGCGATATGGGTTACAGGTCATCTTTTTACAAGAGCATAATTTTAAGTTTGGTCAGGATTATTTGGTTGACGGGAGCAAAGTTTATGTTGGTATACAGGTAAACTCAAGGGAGGTGCAGCTGTTTTAATAGTGGAGACCAGTCCATTTCAAATGTTATGCTGGGAAGAAAGGGGGGAAGGGAGACTAGTAAGGGTGGATAGGACATGGGGTGGTGTTTGTGTGTGTTTCGTTAGTGTTTACATGCCTGCAGATAGCAATAGGCACATTAAAGAAGACTTTGTGAGGGATGTACTTATCATATGCGAGGACTTCCTGTTTATACAATATTTGGGGGGGATTGGAATTGTGTGATATGTTGAAAGGATGTGGAGCCGAGAGGAGCCGGGTGTGTGTTGGGAGTCCTACAGGATGTATTAGGGGGAGTCAGCTTAGTGGATGCAGTGAGTGGGGAGGGGTGGGTGGTGGAGCATACTTATGTGAAGAACGGTTATGCAGCATGCTTGGATCGCATTTATGTCTCTCCTGGGATACAAGTTAATAATATGGAAACTGTAAATGTTGTATTTTCGAATCATAGAGGGCTAGTTGGGGACGTGGGCTGGGGTGAGTTGCCGAAACGTTTTATGAGTTATTGGAGACTAAATGTGAGCTTGTTAGAGGATATGGAGGATGGGCTTATTTTTGAAGAATGGTGGAAAAATTAATGGAATAAAGGAAAGCTGGGAGGTGATATATTGCTGTGGTGGGAGCAATGTGCTAAACCGGGAATCCAAAGTTTTTATATAATAACATAAAAACAAAGGAAAGAAGGAACTCTGCAACAGGCCTATTGACCCATGCAGAGCAGGTCCATGTCCCCTCCGGATTAGCCCAATAACCCACCCAATCTGGTCACCTCCACTCAAGGAAGGAGCATGGCACCAGACCCAGCAGCACAAGCTAGTCAGGTCCAACTCACACCCACCCACACCCACTCATGTAATTATCTAACCTATTTTTAAAACTACACAATGTTTCAGCCTCAATAACTGTACTCGGGAGTTTGTTCCACTCATCCACAACTCTATTACCAAACCAGTGCTTTCCTATATCCTTCCTGAATCTGAATTTTTCAAACTTGAAACCATTGCTGCGAGTCCTGTCTTGGCTGGAAATTTTCAGCACGCTATTTACATCCCCTTTATTTATTCCTGTTTTCCATTTATACACCTCGATCACATCCCCCCTAATTCTACGTCTTTCGAGAGAGTGTAGATTCAGGGCCCTCAGTCTATCCTTAAACAAGATGGGTCCTACACAGATGACAGCAAGGAAATGAGTGAGCTACTCAAGTCCCAATATGACTCAGCTTTTAGCAAGCCGCTAACCAGACTGAGAGTCGAAGATCAAAATGAATTTTTTATGAGAGAGCCACAAAATTTGGTTAACACAAGCCTATCTGATGTTATCCTGACGCCAAATGACTTCGAACAGGCGATAAATGACATGCCCATGCACTCTGCCCCAGGGCCAGATTCATGGAACTCCGTGTTCATCAAGAACTGCAAGAAGCCCCTATCACCAGCTTTTATCATCCTATGGAGAGGGAGCATGGACACGGGGGTCGTCGAACAGTACTAAAAACAACAGACATAGCCCCACTCCACAAAGGGGGCAGTAAAGCAATAGCAAAGAACTACAGACCGATAGCACTAACATCCCATATCATAAAAATCTTTGAAAGGGTCCTAAGAAGCAAGATCGCCACACATTTAGAAACCCATCAATTACACAGCCCAGGGCAACATGGGTTTAGAACAGGTCGCTCCTGTCTGTCTCAACTATTGGATCACTACGACAAGGTCCTAGATGCACTAGAAGACAAAAAGAATGCAGATGTAATATATACAGACTTTGGAAAAGCCTTCGACAAGTGTGACCATGGCTTAATAGCGCACAAAATGAGTGCTAAAGGAATAACAGGAAAAGTTGGTAGATGGATCTATAATTTCCTCACAAACAGAACACAAAGAGTAGTAGTCAACAGAGTAAAGTCCGAGGCAGCTACGGTGAAAAGCTCTGTTCTACAAGGCACAGTACTCGCTCCCATCTTGTTTCTCATCCTCATATCTGACATAGACAAGGATGTCAGCCACAGCACCGTGTCTTCCTTTGCAGATGACACCCGAATCTGCATGACAGTGTCTTCCATTGCAGACACTGCAAGGCTCCAGGCGGACATCAACCAAATCTTTCAGTGGGCTGCAGAAAACAATATGAAGTTCAACGATGAGAAATTTCAATTACTCAGATATGGTAAACAAGAGGAAATTAAAACTTCATCAGAGTACAAAACTAATTCTGGCCACAAAATAGAGCAAAACACCAACGTCAAAGACCTGGGAGTGATCATGTCGGAGGATCTCACCTTCAAGGACCATAGCATTGTATCAATCACAGCTGCTAGAAAAATGACAGGATGGATAATGAGAACCTTCAAAACTAGGGATGCCAAGCCCATGATGACACTCTTCATGTCACTTGTTCTATCTAGGCTGGAATATTGCTGCACACTAACAGCACCTTTCAAGACAGGTAAAGTTGCTGACCTAGAAAATGTACAGAGAACCTTCACAGCACGCATAACGGAGATAAAACACCTCAATTACTGGGAGCACTTGAAGTTCCTGAGCCTGTATTCCCTAGAATGCAGGCGGGAGAGATACATGATTATATACACCTGGAAAATCTTAGAGGGACTAGTACCGAACTTGCACACGAAAATCACTCACAACGAAAGCAAAAGACTTGGCAGACGATGCAACATCCCCCATTGAAAAGCAGGGGTGTCACTAGCACGTTAAGAGACAATACAATAAGTGTCAGGGGCCCGAGACTGTTCAGCTGCCTCCCAACATACATAAGCGGGATTACCAATAGACCCCTGGCAGTCTTCAAGCTGGCAATGGACAAGCACCTAAAGTCAGTACCTCACTAGCCGGACTGTGGCTCGTACGTTGGTTTGCGTGCAGCCAGCAGTAACAGCCTGGTTGATCAGGTTCTGTTCCACCAGGAGGCCTGGTCGCAGGCCGGGCCGCGGAGGCGTTGACCCCGGGAACTCTCTCCAGGTAAACTCCAGGTAATAGGGACGATTTCTGATACTTGGGATCATCTTTGTCATCCTCCTCTGTACGTTTTCCAGCGTATTTATATCCATTCTGTAATACGGTGACCAAAACTGAGCAGCATAGTCTAAATGAGGCCTAACCAACCTGAGAACAACCTGAGGACTTCTATTATTTATACTTCTAGATATGAAGCCAAGAATTCTGTTAGCTTTATTACGAACACTAATGCACTGTTGTCTTGGTTTTAGATTACTACTACCCTGAACTCCTAAATCCTTTTTGCAATCAGTAGTATTAAGATCTATATTATTTAGTTTATATGTGGCATGGTTATTTACCTGTCCAACATTTAGAACTTTGCATTTGTTAATATTAAACTGCTTCTGCCACTTCTCCGACCATTGCATCAGTCTATTCATATCATCCTGGAGTGCTCTAGTGTCCTCATTAGAATGAATTGGACGGCCTATTTTGGTGTCATCAGCAAATTTGCTTATATCGCTATTTATTCCCTCATCTATGTTGTTTATGTAAACTGGGAACAACAACGGGCCCAATACTGACCCATGAGGAACACCGCTTGTGACGTGCCCCCATTCTGATTTCTCCCCATTTATGCAAACTCTCTGCTGCCTATTTATCAGCCATGCCTCTATCTAGGAAAAAAATTATCCTATTCTGTGTGCCTTAAGTTTCCTCAATAATCTCTGGTGTGGAACTCTATTGAAAGCCTTACTGAAGTCCATATACAAATATCATATTCATTACCATGATCTACCTCCTCATACACCTTAGTGAGAAAAGTTAGTAAATTCGTAAGACAGGAATGCCCCTTTGTAAAACCGTGGAGGAAGGGAGGTCGGACAGTGGAAATATGGATTACAAAGGTACTTGAAGGAGCAGTTAAAATAGTGTTATGAAGGTTGTAGTAGAGTATATCCAGTTTCGGAGATTGAGGGTATAAAGACGCAATTGCTGGAGATGAAGAATGCAAGGTTTGATGGTGAGAGAGTAACGGGTGGGTTGGAGGAGGTTTTATGGGGTGATAAGCCATCAGCTTGCGTTCTGCGGGGATTGAAGATCCGGCAAGTAATAACATGTTCAAATATCCGGCAAAATATAATGAATATGTTGAAGTTGAAGTACATCAAGAGGTGGGTAGGTACATGGTGGGTCAGAGGTTAGTAACGACTGAAGGTATGAATGGTTTTGTGGATAAATGGTTTGAGACATGAGAGGGGGTAACAGGAAGATAGGGGATGTTACATAAAACGCGATTTCTAATAAACATAGAGACCTCCAGTGAATACTAGAAATAACTGCCCTTCTAGCATCCAACCTGTTACTGGGATTTTGTAACAAGTAGTCAGCATCCTGGTCCAATTATCCATTAGAATTCAGTAAGATTCAATAGTGCTTCAAGATTACAATTGGTAGGCTACTAGCCAAAGAAATTAAAATTTAATAAGTTCATTAATAATAAAATTGTCTAGGCGTATATTATCAAATTAAATTAATGTAATGAACACAATCAAAATAATCACTTCTCTCGTGTACAGTAGTATTGTGCTGGTGACACATATCACATCTATATGTCTTTTAAGTACTGTCTGGTACATTAACATTTATTAACAATACAAATATATACAAAATATATACAAGTAAGTTTGTGTGTAAGTGTGCAAGTGCTCTAAGCAGTTCCCTATGTCTGAAGAATCGACTAGACTTAACCAGTGACTGACTAAAAGTCCTCACATCAACTAACTTCTTGCCCAACCTGGCAATCAGAACAGCTTGCTTGAACAATAAAATGACTGATAAGCCTACTAGCATGTCTGCAAGACACTCTATATAGGATGATTAATGTTGGGGTGGATGAAGGGGGGGTAAGGCATCGGAGTGCTATTGGTATAGTTGGGTATGTTGACGACACGACGGTTATAGTTGGAGGTGAGGAGGGATTAAGGAATGTAGGTCGCATCATTATGATATTTAGTGGGGCAACAGTTATACGTCTTAATGGGGTTAAGTCTAAATTGTTAGAGGTTGGTTCTTGGGTGGGAAGGAACTTGGGACATAAGTATGGTTGGCAGGTGGTAGACCAGATTAAAGTCTGTAGGGTATTATACAGAAGGGCAGGACAGGAAGCTAGAGAGGTCAGTTCCATAAGGGTTGTGCAAGGGGTATTGAGGAGGTTGGGAGGAATACGGTCGAGTGGGCTGACGATCCATCAGAGAGTCATAGTTATGAACACAATCATTTATCCTAAATTGTGGCATGTGGCAGTGGTCTATCCGTTGATGATGAACGATGTATGGTTGGTGCAAGAGAAGGTAATGCATTTTTTATTTGAGGATATGGTTATCATTTCCTAAAGCAAACAGTTGTGGCAACATCACAGGGAAAGGGGTGGTTTTGGATTAATTTCCTTGTGTAGTAGACTGAAGAGTATATACGTGAAACAGTTATATACGGTTGGGTGGGGATTGGGGTGTAAGGGTGAGTGAAGTTATGGATGATGTTCGACAATGGTAGGGAAGAAGGGAATTGGAGAAGTGTATGTGTATGTTGAGATATTTATTGCGGGTTAACATACCGGGAAAAGTGTTGGCGCGAATTTTGGGGAGGTCTGTGAGGGGTAGTGAGGTGATGGAAGAGGAGAGTGTCTTTCCTTTAGCTGGGTGGGTATCTGGGGTGCATTCCATAAGTGTAAATTATGTTTAAAGTCAGTGGTGCGGGAAACTATGTATAGGTTTTTAAATGGGATTTTACCCACTTAAGTACGATTGTATCAGATGAGTGTTGTGCAGTTCACATGTTGTGTTTTGTGCCGGGAGGCGGAGACTGCATATCATGTGGTGTATTTTTGTGAGGGCATCCTGAAGGAACGTCTATGGTATCGTAGAGTTTTGGATATGGTTGGAGGAGGTAGGTTAATGGTATTGAAAGCATTGAGTTTGGATATAGGGGGAGTGGGTGATAGTGTGAGGAGGGCGGTCATGTATTTAGTAGTGAACTATATTTCTATATCGTGGGCTATGAGGGAGATGAAGGAGGAAGTGCGAATACAGGCATTAGCTGGGCATTTTTATAAAACAATGTGTCTGGAAGGACATGGGATATAGATTTTCCAGTTCAGTATAGGGGTATGAATGTGCATGGGTTGCGAGAATTAATGGTGTAACGGATGAATAGGATTGGTCTCAGCCAGATGGGGGAGATGAGTGTATTCTTGGCAAAAATCTTTGATCGAAAGCTCTCTTGATGGGGCAAAGCTTTAAATGATGATGTGTTTTAACATGGGGGGTCATGGGGAAGCGAGGGAGCTTACCAATGGGTTTGGTAATTTTATATTCATATGTATGTTAACGGGCATGTATGGCACTGCTATAAATCCTGTGAATATATTGTTAAATCATATGTCATGTGATATTATGTTTCAACTTCTGTACATATGTGTATATGTATAAAGTGAATCTGTAAATATATGAAGTGTAATGTTCTCTAGGGTGATGACATTAACTATAAGCAGGTTGTTGTGTCATAGTGATAATACTAACTTCAATCATGTGTTACTTTTCTTAATGTCAATTGTACTGTTAGCATAATAGTATGCATATTACACTATTGAAAAGATATTTTGTCATCAAGATACTATGTCCTAGGTTTAAATTATTTGTTTCTATGTTCAATGAAAAATGGTATGATGTTGCGCATGAGGGGGGGGGGGTAGTTGTATTGCCCAAAAATATTTTTTATTGAATGTGCTTAATAATGTGTATATTGGGCATGGGGATGTGAAGGGGCTTAACAAATTGACTCGGTATTTTTATATTCTTATGTATGTTCCAGGGCATGTATGACACTCTTATAATTCCTGTGAATATATATTGTTAAATCATACGTTGTGTGATATTGCATTTCAACTTTTGTACATATGTGTATATGTATAATGTGGGTCCGTGTGTATAATGTGGGTCCGTGTGTATAATGTGGGTCCGTGTGTATAATGTGGGTCGGTGTGTATAATGTGGGTCGGTGTGTATAATGTGGGTCCGTGTGTATAATGTGGGTCCGTGTGTATAATGTGGGTCCATGTGTATAATGTGGGTCCGTGTGTATAATGTGGCTCCGTGTGTATAATGTGGGTCGGTGTGTATAATGTGGGTCCGTGTGTATAATGTGGGTCCGTGTGTATAATGTGGGTCCGTGTGTATAATGTGGGTCCGTGTGTATAATGTGGGTCCATGTGTATAATGTGGGTCGGTGTGTATAATGTGGGTCCGTGTGTATAATGTGGGTCCGTGTGTATAATGTGGGTCGGTGTGTATAATGTGGGTCCGTGTGTATAATGTGGGTCCGTGTGTATAATGTGGGTCGGTGTGTATAATGTGGGTCCGTGTGTATAATGTGGGTCCGTGTGTATAATGTGGGTCCGTGTGTATAATGTGGGTCGGTGTGTATATCAAGTGTAATGTTCTCTAGGATGATGCCATTAACTATATCAAGAGTTTTTGTGTTATAGTCATAATACTAAGTTCAATCATGTGTTACTTTTCTTAATATCAATTGTACTGTTAACATAATAGTATGCATATTTATTACACTAATAAAGAGATGGATTTGTTCTAGGATTAAATTATATTGTTTATTCGTTTCTGCATTAAATGAACAATGGTATTGTGGAAAATTAAATTTACTTGGATGTAACCAAAGACAATTATTCTTTATCAAGGTTACAGAGACGAGTAGGAATTTTAGGACACTAAGGTCGCAAAAAATGTCCCCCTTTGATACCTTCTACAATCTATCTCTCCACAAGTCACTCTGGACCTATGTAAATTTCAAATGAAATATACATCTCCAGAAATTCAGGTAAAAACATTAATATAAATATGTGGACTGTATATTAAATTTTAAAAATGAATACATATACATTGAAGGAGAATTTATAATAATAAGACTCACCAATTTGTCTGGAGATTACTTGGTGTATCATATACAAACCCCTGCCTAAATTATGAAGAAAATACTGGCCAGAATTTCAACATAAATAGACATCGACTTAGCTGGGGTTCCTGGACTGTCCTGTCCACTCGCCTAATGCTCACGTTATGCAGGACTGCAAATCCAACAATTTCTGCTCCTATTTGGGAGGTTTCAACCACAATTTAACTTCCAGAGCAACGAAATTCATGCACATTTCATTAGCGTGCCTTTACCCCATTCAAAACAATGGCCTCTCACCAGTAATGTTAACCCACCATCGCTGGTTCATTTTTCTATTTACAAATTATTTTTTATTAACTACAATGTATTTCACTAATTTACATACAAAACACTATATTTTCGAAAATATACAGTATTTTCTACACTGCAGCCGGGCGGAGTTCGTTGCTAAACGACTCAAATTGCTCCTATGGCAATGGTGGAGGACCTGGGTACATATAGGATCTGGCATCCACACGGCGACATATTACACAAGATTTAGTCACCCTTTTTACACTTTGCCGTCCTTGTGGAATCCAGAAAGTTTCCCTAATACAATTTAAGGTATCTTGTAACCCACCATGCATTACATTTTTATGGGAATTTAAAACAATTAAATTTGTTAGATGATGAGTTTTGGGCAGTAAGATAGGGTGTTTAGCATAATCACCCAATTCAGCATTTTGTAACCTACCTCTGCACCTAATTACATTGTTTTCTAAATACAGCCCTAATTTCTCTATTATGGAACCTTTCACAATTTTTCTTTCCATCATCAGTTTAATCTCATTTCCATAGATTTCTTCTTGTACCCTCTTTATCCAATATTCAAGAGGAAGTGAAAACTTATAGGAGATATTCATCTTGTTTAGAAATTTAAACACCAACTTAGTTACATTGATTAGTTTGGGTAAAGAAGAATACCTATTTATATCAAAGGTTAAGGAGGAAAAACTATTGGATCGGTGGTCTCAGTAATTTGAACAGGAGCAATATACGCCTTTTGTACAGGCCAATTAGTTTTATTTACCAACCAACTCGGTCCTTTAAACCATGATACAGCATTTACGAATTTAGCATAAGGTAAACCTTGAGACAAGAAATCAGCTGGATTCTTCTCACCAGGTATATGATTAAATGTTAACATATGCTGACCCAAACTATTATACTTCTCTTGCATCTGATTAATTTCAGCGACTCTGTTTTGTACGTACACAATTTTACTGTTTCCATTACGAATCCATTGTAAGGACACCTCATTATCAGACCAAATTACAGTGTCGCTAATATTTATCTCCTGCAACTTATTTCTTACATAATTAGCTAATTTGACACCTACATAAATGGCTGTTAATTCCAACTGAGGTAAGGTACATGATTTAATTTGAGACACTTTAGCCTTAGACATAACAAGAGAAATAACACTATTACATTGAAGGTAAGCAACTGCTCCATATGCCAATTTTGAAGCATCACAAAAAGTGTGGAGTATATTTTTCCGATCTGGATTGGCCACCTGGCGTGGGATTGGAATTTTTTCATATTCACCAATTAATTCATCCCACCTGTTAATGAATTCCTCAGGTAGAATTTCATCCCGAGCACATTTAAGTTTCCATGCTTCCTGTATTAATAATTTCCCTCTTATAGTAAGGGGTGACACTATACCTAGTGGATCAAAACATTTGGAAACTTCAGCAAGCAAAACTCTCTTAGTTAATTTATTGGGCATACTGTAATTATTAGGTTTTAACATTAACAAATCTCTCTCAGTATCCCAAGTTAAACCCAATACATTACTACATTTTGGCACTTCATCTCCAGGGTAATCTTTACTTATTTTGTCCTTTAATTTGGACGAATTATTATTCCATTCCCTCAGAGGCATATTTGCACTTTGCATTATTTTATTAGCCTCTCCATAAGTCATTAACAGTTCCTCTTCAGTTGACGTCACACCCAGGAAATTGTCCACATAAAATTGTTTGCTCATTACTTTACTCAATGGACTTCCCATACATTTAAGGTGTGCATTTATCGTCGCTTGAAGTAGGAACGGACTGGATGTAGCACCAAATAATACGCTCCTAAAGTGAAAGGTTTTCGGAGGGCTAAGTGGGTCACTAGGATTCTCAGGCCATAAGAAGCGGGTACAATCCCGGTCAGCCTCTTGTAAACCCACTCTTAGGAAAGCTTTACTTATGTCAGCCGTAAAGGAATAATTCTTCACCCTGAAATTTAATAAGATATCTCCTAATTTTTCCGTCAACGACAGACCTGTCATCAGTCATTTAAACTAGGTACATTTTTGTTACTCCTGGCACTAAAATTAAACACAATCCTCAGAGGAGTGGTCTTAGAATCCTTCTTCACTCAGTGTTGTGGCAAATAGTGACCATAAATTTTGGCTTGCTCACGAGGTAAGTCTTCTATAAATTTATTAATTAATTGTTCAGTAATTGTATCATTATAGGCAGTCAACAATTCTGGTGTCTTACTCAGTTTGCGGAACTGAGCCTTTAATTGTTCATATGCCATTCTGTAATTAGTGGGCAATTCTGGATGGTTCAGTCTCCGCTGAAGTCGTACACAGTATTGTCCAGATTCAAATTTTACATCTCTCAGGTATTGTTCCAGAGTAAAAGAATCGTCTGGACTTTCTTCATTTACATTTATTCCAATGCTGTCTAATTCCCACAATTTATGCACTGGCTCAATGGAAGAATTATACTGGGGTACGATTTCATGAGTAAGACACACAGTTATGGTATTTGTAGTTTCCTCTGGTCATGAATTATTATTACGAGGAATCCTACCATACATTACATGTTCTCCTGCAGTCTTCAAAAGAGTGACACCACATTTCTTTACCATACCCTTTACAAAGGAGACATAATAGTCACTACCTATCAAAATATTTATTGGGCCTACAGAATCATCGTTTACACCAGGTGATATTATTATTATTATTATAATCAAGGGGGAAGAACTAAACCCATAGGATTATACAGTGCTTGGGGGAGGGATGGAAGGTATTCAGGTTTAACTCAGGGAACTGGAGCACAGATCCAGTTTCCTAGATCAAGAGCCCCTCACCACCATCAAGGAACCTTCCTTGAGGGGGCAGAAGGTGATAAATTTACATTATGTGAGAGTCTTTCTGTAGCTTTACTAAGCCCTACTGTAGATATTTTCTCTGGAAGTCTATCTACAATTACTGCATTAACACGTTTTTTCTCATTGCCCAACCTGACAGTTACATAAACAGTGTCATACAATTGAGACCTTTTATCCGAGAGAAAACCAGATAATTTTAGAGTTGTAGGATCTCCCATTTGTACTTTCATCCCATTAAGACATTTACGTTTTCTGAAAGTAAGCTCTGATCCCTGGTCTAATAATGCAGTTACATTTTTTATTTATGCCTTTTATCATCAATTTTTACCTGTAACACAGGTAAGACTACTTCAGCAAAACCATCATTATTAACATTAGTAGCAATTTTTACATTAGCCACTGTTGTGTCAGGATTGTCAACATTATCATTATTATCAACATTATCATATAGACCCTTACACATGACTATATGGTGTCTTCCTTTGTGCCATTGATAACAGTTGTTTAATTTGGCATAACAATCCTTTACATTGTGATTACCTAGCCATCTGATACATCTGTCAAGTTCTTCCAATCTTTCAACTTTATCATTCCATGAATTGTATGCATTGCAATTCTTAAAAAAATGAGTACCCTTGCAGAAGAGACAATCTCTCTTTTCTTCGACTGGTTTTTGATTAACTGGGCTACTCTTAGGAGGGTACTTATTCTTCTTACCTTGTGGAGGATCATTATTTCTGATTCCTACTTGATATGCACCTATGCAACTGTTATTAGTACATGAATTCTGATTATTAACATTGGGATAATTTTTCCCTTCGTGAAACTTGACACATAACTCATTATTATTATTATTATGTGTTGCATCTTTAAAATGAGTTGGTTGGCTGTTCTGCAACTGAACAATTAATTCTTGCAGACCTAGTCTTATTTCCTCCAGACCAAAATAACCTTTGTGATACTTGTTCGAGAACCATTCAAGTGTTTTACAGCTTAATTTATTCTGTACAATGGCACTCAATAACCAGTCTGATTCCTTCAGATTATATTTATTACTTAAAGTTTTGAGAGCGCTCTCCAGTTTAACTCTAAACTGATGTAAACCTTTGTAAGCATGATCTTGAGTCTTTAAATTAACAATGATAGTCACTAGATCCAACCTTTTTTGTTCTATATTGCCATAAGTGACCTTCAACAAGTCAACTGCTTCTTTGTAAGAGTCATCTACACTGGGAAAGGCTTGTATGAGCATATGAGCATCTCTTCTTATCTGCCCTTTGGGGTAAAATAATTTAGTTACACAGGCTAGAACATTCCTATCATGCACAGCTGCTTTAAAAATTGACCAAAACTCCTCCCAATTTTCTCCAGGATTAAATACAGGTAAACATAATTCTGAGAGTTTTGGCAAAGACATCTTATTTGTTGGAGCAGATTGATTAACTACCTGGTTTACACCTTTTAATTTATTCAAAGCCTGGCTTTTACAAGAATCTTTTCTTCTAATTCATAAGACTGGTTAATCATAAGATCCATTTCTGTTTCATCTACACAATTTACTAACAAATTTCCTTCATTTTTTATATAATTTGTATGAATCATATCTATTCTCTAAAGCATCTAAATACAATTTTAAATCATAAGTATTCACAGTTTCTTGATTTATTAATTCCAAATATTTATTGTATGCCTTTGCTACATGACCTTTTCTAGCCTGCAATGATTATTTTTTTGCTCTAAATTCCAGGTGTTTGTCATCTATATTAATTTCCTCATTTTCACCCATTGTGCAATGTATTAAATTCAACTTAATTATTAACACTGATTATGTACTTAATTATGCACTTTATAAAGGTAAATATTACAACTTACCTTTGAATAAATCTTATCTACACTTGAGCTTAGCAATTACACATGTAATTGCTAATTTATCAGTTGTGTGTCAGTGTAATAAGTGAAATATTATTGTAAATCGAAATGATACGATTGATGTCGGGTATAATATTGTATAATCTTGTTTTTGCACATGTGTTGGGAGTTGCACTGAGTCATGTGCAGAGGAATTTCTCTAAAGGCAATGTAACACGTACAGTGTGTTTGGATTATGAAGAAATAATTGTTTTTGAAAGTGAAATATCTGACACTGTATACTTTTATTTATTTAATGTATTGCATGTTTTAAAGAAAATATAAAAAAAATAATTTCAGAAAGCCTATTACACTGATGAATTATGCATCCTGGGGAGAAGGATACCTTGATGTTGAACACAGGCTCTTGATCCACCCCTTAGGTACTTAAATGAAAATGATGATGGTATACAGTACAGACATGTTGATAAGTATGATACATATTCAACAGTTAGATATCTTAATACCGAAACGTATCGCCTACACAGTAGGCTTCCTCACTCGAACACAGTTGGCAGCAGTCCATAGTTCTTGACTATGGAGCAGAATTTTTCTCCAGCCTGAGTGACTGACCACCTTAAAAATATGTCTTCGAGGGTAATTACATCGTCTTTAATCACTACTGCTGCTGCTGCCTCCTCTATACTCCAGTGAAGAAGTTTACTCTGTAGTCGAAACCATTCGGAAAAAGAAGCCTAACTGCTGCACACGTGTCTTAATTATCTCATTTTAATACTTGAAAAACTAATTAATATTGCAACATTTATTATATTGGCCTATGTAGGCCTCAATATCTATTTTTTTAGGCTGGAAATTGGGAAAATTGTAATACTGTTTTTCGAGCGATAACCTTTCAATGTCTCAACCAATTTTTTTTATTTTATTTAAAAAATACATTACACGATGAACAATATGCTATACACAGGTTCATGAACAATTATAAAAGATATCAAAGCTCAACTCCATGTTCCAGTCCCCACACAAAAACATACATAAGGAACACGTACTACAAGTGGCTATATTATATCCCCCAACATACCCACTTGGATACACAACATCGTGAAATATTCTACAAAGAAAGACAGCCCACACCCTAACATACAGGTGGATTCATCCGTTCTGTATAACATCCTGGTCGTGTGAGCGACACAATAAGCCTTACCACAAGGTGCATTATGTACAACATAAAAGATAACTTTGAATACAAAGACAAATATATGTTGCAAAACCGCAAACTACGACTGTGTATTTTATTTCCCATGTTATTTTGAAACAAGTTACTACAGTTTGTAAAAAATATACATAAAATCTCCTGTCCTGGTAATCAGTAATGGTGAAGCTGGAGGTGCTGTCCTGGGAGACAGTAATGCTGAAGCTGGAGGTGCTGTCCTGGGAGACAGTAATGGTGAAGCTGGAGGTGCTGTTCTGGGAGACAGTAATGCTGAAGCTGGAGGTGCTGTCCTGGGAGACAGTAATGCTGAAGCTGGAGGTGCTGTTCTGGGAGACAGTAATGCTGAAGCTGGAGGTGCTGTCCTCGGAGACAGTAATGCTGAAGCTGGAGGTGCTGTCCTGGGAGACAGTAATGCTGAAGCTGGAGGTGCTGTTCTGGGAGACAGTAATGCTGAAGCTGGAGGTGCTGTCCTGGGAGACAGTAATGGTGAAGCTGGAGGTGCTGTCCTGGGAGACAGTAATGCTGAAGCTGGAGGTGCTGTCCTGGGAGACAGTAATGCTGAAGCTGGAGGTGCTGTCCTGGGAGAAAGTAATGCTGAAGCTGGAGATTTTGTCCAGGTAGTCGGGAATTATACGCAGGAAGGAATGCATATAAATAACCTCATGGGAGACAGGAGCCGTAGTGGGGAAACAAGTGTAAACAAAGATAAGATAAAACCAATATTGCAAACTAGTAATACTACAGGAAATAGCAAACAAGAGGACTCCACTAGCAATAGTGAGGATATATTACCAAAAACAACTGGTGGGAGCTCCATTGTTGGTGCTAGGGAGGATAGGAATAAGACAGGTAAACATGCACCAACAGGGAATACAGTCACAGAAACCCAAGGCAAACGGAAACCAAACCTGTGCACATACTATGCACTCGGTATCTGCAGACATGGGAAATCTGGAAAAACAGACTATGACCACCCTAAAAAATGCCATGCCCATATGACAACAGGAAAATGCAAACTCCCTTCCTGTAAGTTTTTTCACCCTGAAATGTGTACCTCTTCAGTACAGGAAAGACTGTGCTATAACTTAAATTGCCAGGCACACCATCTAAACGGGTACAAAAAGATACAAAACATCCAGGCCATGGGAAAACCTGGGTAGCCACAGCAACTCAAGAGGGAGAGGTTTTTTAGTGCCAGGAAGGAAAAAAAAACTGGCATGAAATGGCAGAAATCGTACACCAAATCCAGTCATTGCTGGAGTGGAACCACAGTCGATGGCCTCCACTCCAAACCAACAGATACAGATACTAATGCCGGAAAAAAATCCCCCCCCCCCAATACCAACAATACCACCAGTCCGATAACATTCTTCTTTGCAAATATACAGGGTCTAAAGCCAGCAACAAACAACAAAATACCTTTCATCCGTGGACTGCTTGCAGAGGCAAATGCAATGTTCGTGGCTTTCACTGAGACCCACATAAAAAATCACTTGAACAACGAAATATGGATCCCAGGTTACAACCTATACAGATGTGACAGAGTGAACAGGCAAAAGGAGGGGGGGGGGTTGGCCTGTACATTGCAGAGTCACTTGTTTGACCAGAACTGCTTAAAGCCTCAAATGATGTAGTGGAAGTTTTAGCAGTAAAGATCGATAACCTAAACCTAGTCATTGTGGAAATCTACAAGCCTCCGGATACAACATCCCAGCAATTCCAGGAACAGCTGTTAAAAATTGACCACTGTCTGGAAAATCTTCCAGCTCCTGCCCCCAGCATCTTGCTCCTGGGGAATTTCAACTTAAGGCACCTAAAATGGAGGAATATTGCAAATAATGTTGTTGCAGTAATAACACCAGGGGGCAGCTCTGATGAAAACTCACACTCACACGAGCTTTTAAATCTCTGCACAAAATTCAATTTAAACCAGCAAACAATAGAGCCTACTAGACTGGAGAATACACTAGACCTCATCTTCACTAACAATGATGATCTGATACGAAATGTCACCATATCAAAAACAGTATACTCAGATCACAACATAATCGAGGTTCAGACATGTATGCGCGGAGCCCCAGACCGACATAATGAGATTAGTCACGAGGGATCATTCACCAAATTCAACTTCAATAACAAAAACATAAAGTGGGACCAAGTAAACCAAGTCCTAACAGATATAAGCTGGGAAGATGTACTAAGCAACACAGACCCCAACTTATGCCTAGAATACATTAACTTGGTGGCACTCGATGTATGCACAAGGCTTATTCCTCTAAGTAGATGTAAGAGAGAAAGATACAGGCACTCCCTTCACAGGCGACAGAAAAGAATAACAGAGCGGCTAAAAGAGGTCAATATATCTGAGATGCGTAGGGAGTCACTGGTCAGAGAAATAGCAAGCATTGAACTTAAGCTAAAGGAATCTTATAGGAGTCAGGAATCGCGGGAAGAACTAAAAGCCATAAATGAAATCGAAAGAAACCCAAAGTATTTCTTCTCCTATGCCAAATCAAAGTCGAGAACAACGTACAGTACTGTGCCCCTACTTAAACAAGATGGCTCCTACACAGATGACAGCAAGGAAATGAGTGAGCTACTCAAGTCCCAATATGACTCAGTTTTTAGCAGGCCGCTAACCAGCCTTAGAGTCGAACATCAAAATGAATTTTTTTTATGAGAGAGCCACAGAATTTGGTTAACACAAACCTATCTGATGTTATCCTGACGCCAAATGACTTCGAACAGGCGATAAATGACATACCCATGCACTCTGCCCAAGGGCCAGACTCATGGAACTCCGTGTTCATCAAGAACTGCAAGAAGCCCCTATCACCAGCTTTTACCATCCTATGGAGAGGGAGCATGGACACGGGGGTCGTCCCACAGTTACTAAAAACAACAGACATAGCCCCACTCCACAAAGGGGGCAGTAAAGCAATAGCAAAGAACTACAGACCGATAGCACTAACATCCCATATCATAAAAATCTTTGAAAGGGTCCTAAGAAGCAAGATCACCACCCATCTAGAAACCCATCAATTTCACAACCCAGGGCAACATGGGTTTAGAACAGGTCGCTCCTGTCTGTCTCAACTATTGGATCACTACGACAAGGTTCTAGATGCACTAGAAGACAAAAAGAATGCAGATGTAATATACAGACTTTGCAAAAGCCTTCGACAAGTGTGACCATGGCGTAATAGCGCACAAAATACGTGCTAAAGGAATAACAGGAAAAGTTGGTAGATGGATCTATAATTTCCTCACTAACAGAATACAGAGAGTAGTAGTCAACAGAGTAAAGTCCGAGGCAGCTACGGTGGAAAGCTCTGTTCTACAAGGCACAGTGCTCGCTCCCATCTTGTTTCTCATCCTCATATCTGACATAGACAAGGATGTCAGCCACAGCACCGTGTCTTCCTTTGCAGATGACACCCGAATCTGCATATCAGTGTCTTCCATTTCACCCCAGGTATGGTGCTAATGTTAAAATTGTGAAAATGATGTATCTTGCTTATATTAGATCATTGGTTGATTATACTGCGCCACTACTTGCTCTTGTGTCTGACTGGAAGCTTGGAGGGCTGGAAAAAATGCAGAACGAAGCAATGAGGATCATTTTAGGATGCCCTCGTACTGCCAAAATTTTAAATATGCAAAAAGAACTTGATATTCCAAGCATCAGAGATCGTGTTACTGAAAGAAATATCCTAATTGGGGTTAATATGCTCAGGCAAGCTCATTCAAACGCCTGCACAGAAGCCCTCCAAACTTTTCTCAGCACTGGTGAACACTCCTCCAGATGGATCGAAAAAACTGGAACCGATCTCCGCATGAATCAGATACATGATCTATGTCAAGTAAGGCAACAGCAGCACTTCTCCGCTCCATGGAATATTACCCCATTCCAAACTACCATTCCTCCATTTCCCCCCAAACTACTTCTTAAATCACAACCAAAACTTCGCCTTGAAGCCAAACATGAGGTTTTAAGCTGTATTGATAACTTAGTCACACAGCACACACTCTCGCAAATTATTTACGCTGATGGTTCTGTTCACCAATCCACTGGTGCAGCTGGTAGTGCTGCTGTTGTCGTACAGAGTGATGGCTCTCTTAAAGAAATTGGAGCACGCATCAATAATTGGGCCTCTACCCTTCAGACAGAACTGTTTGCCATACTCCTTGCACTGAAATGCATCTGTGTATCAAAGATTGACAGTTTAATTGTAACTGATTCTCTGTCATCCATAAATGCTCTCAACTCATTAAGCATAAATTGTGGCATGCTTGTGTCAGAAGCCAGACACAGGTATGGTAAGATTGTGGACAGTGGAGTCAGAGTGCACATGCTGTGGATTCCATCTCACATTGGTCTTCAGATGCGTGATAGAACTGATAAATTGGCTAAGCTGTATGCTTTCAAAGAGGGAGTAGATTACAATCTTGGCTTGTCAGGTAGTAGTTTGAGAACAATAATACGAAAAGAACTTCAACTGAACTTTATGGACTTAAGGCTCAGGGAGATTGACACCAGTGAGTCCATCTATCATCACTCTATCATGCAGGAGGAGCCACATGTCTATGGTGCATCCAACAAAATAAGCAGACTCTTGGATGTCACTACTGCCCGGCTCCGGCTGGGTTACAAGTATCTTCGGCAGGTTAAATCACCACCAGATGTAGACCAAACGAAATGTAAACTTAGCCAGATGGACTATTGTCACACCCTGCGTCATTATGTACTGGAGTGTGATAAAATTAATGAATTTAGAAACAACTCACTCAGAAATGTTCAAGAAATGGCAAAGTATTTTATCCACAGTGGTATATTGCAGACCATTCTGGAGAGATACCCTGACTTGGCTAGCTGTAAATAAAGCATTACCACATGTGTGCATGTGTGTGTGTGTGTGTGTGTGTGTGTGTGTGTGTGTGTGTGTGTGTGTGTGTGTGTGTGTGTGTGTGTGTGTGTGTGTGTGTGTGTGACTCAACAATCAATATTTGCACCAATAACTCACTACAGTTGTGACCGGGTGTGGAAGTGTGAATTGCTCATTACTCTATAATTTGTTCATGATTGTAGCCATGTATAAACGTAAGTAACCATTCTTACAGTATTCATTACCTTTGTAACTTGTGAGTTCATTACCTTGTACCTAATTCAGCCATCAAAACTTTGGGGGCCCAGTCCCTGGACCAATTATGTACCTCTGTAATCTTTTGACTACCGCCCACAGGATGGGTATGGGGTGCATAATAAACATATTAAACTAACTATTAAACTAACCATTGCAGACACTGCAAAGCTCCAGGCGGACATCAACCAAATCTTTCAATGGGCTGCAGAAAACAATATGAAGTTCAACGATGAGAAATTTCAATTACTCAGATATGGTAAACATGAGGAAATTAAATCTTCATCAGAGTACAAAACAAATTCTGGCCACAAAATAGAGCGAAACACCAACGTCAAAGACCTGGGAGTGATCATGTCGGAGGATCTCACCTTCAAGGACCATAACATTGTAACAATCGCATCTGCTAGAAAAATGACAGGATAGATAATGAGAACCTTCAAAACTAGGGATGCCAAGCCCATGATGACACTCTTCAGGTCGCTTGTTCTATGGGGTGCATAATAAAGATATTAAACTAAAGTGTGTGTGTGTGTGTGTGTGTGTGTGTGTGTGTGTGTGTGTGTGTGTGACTCAACAATCAATATTTGCACCAATAACTCATTACAGTTGTGACCGGGTGTGGAAGTGTGAATTGCTCATTACTCTATAATTTGTTCATGATTGTAGCCATGTATAAACGTAAGTAACCATTCTACAGAATTCATTACCTTTGTAACTTGTGAGCTCATTACCTTTGTACCTAGTTCAGCTATCAAAACTTTGGGGGCCCAGTCCCTGGACCCATTACGTACCTCTGTAATCTGTAAATACCTTTGTAACTTGTCATGATTGTGACCAGACTTACCTGGAGTTCATTACCTTTGTAAATTGTGAGTTCATTACCTTTGTAAATTGTGAGTTCATTACCTCTGTAACTTGCTCAGCTATCAAAACTTTGGAGTCCAGTCCCTGGACCAATTATGTACCTCTGTAATCTTTTGACTACCGCCCACAGGATGGGTATGGGGTGCATAATAAACATATTAAACTAAAAATCAAACTTGTTCTATCTAGGCTGGAATATTGCTGCACACTAACATCACCTTTCAAGGCAGGTGAAATTGCTGACCTAGAAAATGTACAGAGAACTTTCACGGCGCGCATAACGGAGATAAAACACCTCAATTACTGGGAGCGCTTGAGGTTCCTGAACCTGTATTCCCTGGAACGCAGGAGGGAGAGAGACATGATTATATACACCTGGAAAATCCAAGAGGGACTAGTACCGAACTTACACACGAAAATCACTCACTACGAAAGCAAAAGACTTGGCAGACGATGCAACATCCCCCCAATGAAAAGCAGGGGTGTCACTAGCACGTTAAGAGACCATACAATAAGTGTCAGGGGCCCGAGACTTTTCAACTGCCTCCCAGCATACATAAGGGGGATTACCAACAGACCCCTGTCTGAGAACACTTCGACAGTGAGAAGCGATCAAGCGACTTAGCTCGAGTGGTGACGTGTGCTTACCTAACACATCGACGATCTCGCCTCTCTCGAAATTATCCCGTGTTGAGTAGTGCTTTGAGTAGTGCTTGCTGGACCTTCGTCTTCCTCTCCACCATCAGGATTGGTGCGTCGGTGGTTGCCGACCGAAGGGCAGGAAGCCTCTTGCTGCCTGAATTCTCTTCGCCTGTTGACTGCACGCCATACAGCCAGTCTCGCCACCACTCAGGATATACAGTGCTCCATCAAGCTACAGTTCACCTCCTCAGTGTCCTGCGCCAGGCAAGTACGTGTGTCTACTTACACGTACTTGCCTAGCTGAGTACTCTCACTTTTTGGCCGATTGTCACCTCCAATTACATCTTTTCGTAATTAGACGATGCCTTCGTTGCCTTCCACCTCCCACCCCCCTTCCTCTCTCCCCCAACCTCCCACACCTGCCTCTGCTTCTACTAAATCCAATTCCTTCTCGCTAAACCTCAAATTCTCTAATCCTGATGCCACTATCTGTCCAGAAAATTTATTATATCAGATCACTGGTGCACCTCAACTTAAAGTCTTCAAAACCAACTCAGGCTTCAAACTCCTTCTTGACAAACATTCCTACGAAGCGTACACCTCAAGCGATACCAGACAAAAACTTCTCAACGCAGGCTTCACCATTATTTGGACTCCTGAGCACCGTGCCAAAAGCACAGTCATTGCTAAACACGTAGACTACTCTCTCCTGACAGCCTATGACACAGACAAAGAAGACTTAATAAAAGATATCAGTACTAAGAACAAAGTCTCTGTTGACGATATTTACAGACCAGAAAACTCTACCATTCTCAAAATACGCTGTTCTACTCCTGCTGACGCCTCTACACTCTTCAGTCAAGGAATCTTTGCCAAGACCATCCGCATTCCTCCAAACGCTCTCTTCACTCCGAACTTCCACCCAATCACACAATGTCTTAAATGCTACAAATTCGGCCACGACAAAAACACATGCACATCTACACAAGTCTGCTCCAGATGTTCAGCAACTGGCCACTTCTGGAATACTTGCAACCTCCCTCTTAAATGTTCTAACTGCGGCGGGTCACACACTGCAGTTGCAAATTCCTGCCCTTCTAGAAAGCACATTCTCTCCTCCCTCAGAGCAAACCAACCTCCCTCCCTCCCCAACCCCTTCCCTGCTCCTCCCTCCCCTTCCTTACCTCCCTCCCCTTCCACACCTCCCTCCCCTACCCCCAATGCCTGGGCCTCCCCACGCACTTGGTCTACCTCTTCTACTCTACACACATCAAACACCAACACACAGACTACAAGCACTTCTCCTTCTACACCCACACTAGACTACAAAACTAACTGTCAACTTGCCACTGCTGCCCACTCTGCGATGGTAATCTCACAAGCTTACCAATCAGACTACTCACATGTCCTTAACCTAATCTTGTCTGCTAACAATCTTCCCTCTTTAATTATCCCTCCTTCCTGCTTCTCTTCCAAGCCTCCTACAACCTCTCACTCCTTCCTCTCTCCCACCCCCCCACTTCCTACTCCCACCAGCTCTCCTCCTCCACTACCTCTCTTCACTACTTCTACACCTCCCACCAACACCCCTACTGCTACGACCACCCCTCCCCCCACTTCCTTACCCACTTCATCCCCTTCCAAAGCTTCCACTTCCTCACAGCTTACCAAAACTTCCACTTCCTCTGCATCCACCTTCGCCCACTCCACCACAACCAAAACCTCATCCAGGTCCAACTCCACCTCCTCCAGACAAAATCCACTCAAACCTAAACCTACCCCAACTTCTAACGGACAGACCAAAGAACATAAAAACAGATCCATTTCTTCCTCCCCCTCCAGGAAACGGGTCCGTAGCACCTACAAACACACATCCACTGATGGCACCACTATCACGGGCTTTAATCCAAACTCCTCCCCCGACATTAACTTTGCTAAGACGAAACCATTAAATCACGTTTAAGGCGATTTAGTTCAACGTACGTTCTTACTTTACAATTAGACACCTACTGGCCGAGCTCCTTGAAGCAGAGAGGCCAGATATTGTTTTGCTAAACAGTACCTGCCTCAAAGCCCCTCAATGTATCCGCCATTATGGTTATACTGCACTACAGTCCCCCTATGATCCCCACGATGGGGTTGCCATCCTTGTCAATTCCAACATAAAACATGAATTTCTCCCAATCCCTTTTATTCACCAACACTGTCTTGCGGTCAGAATACACACCCACCTTGGCCCCTTTATCTTTTTCACCACCTATGCTCTCCCAAACACTACTCTCAACATACACGACCTCTCCTTAGTCTTCAACTACACCAACACACCAACTTACCTACTAGCTGACATGAATGCCAAACACACTGCCTTTCATCACACCAGTAACAACCAACTTGGTCACCAATTACTCAACTTCACAAACCATAAACACCTAATTCATCTTGGCCCAGACTTCAATACCTTCTTCAACCACACGGGCCAAGGCAAACCAGACATCATTCTGGCAAACCGAGCCAGCTCTCTATTTCAACATTACATCTCACCTGGCCCTATTACAGGCTCTGATCACATCCCAGTCATCTTACACATCTCCTCCAACCCTATCCTCATTCCAACCACACCTTCATTCTCCTACAAGAACGCTGACTGGGATGCTTTCAAACAACACATAGACAATATTAACCTCACCTATGACTACAACAACAAACCTATCTCTGACATCGATACTCAACTTGATCTCATCCAGGACACCATTACACAAGCAGCCAACATCGCAATACCAAAGAAAACTCACACCACTCGTTATTCCTTCAAACCGTCACTCAGAACAAGAAGACTAATTATCTGCTACCACAACCGCTTCCTCTACAACACACATAGATTTAATCAAGTCCGATTAGATCTCACTTACCTTAGAAACAACATTTTACACAGCCTAGACCAAGACCACAACAATCACTGGTCACGACTAATACAACAAGCGGACAGGAAGCGTGTTAAAAACACTAAAGCCTTCTGGAACTTTATCAAAAAAATCAGAGGCACTACTCCCACCAACAAATTCAAACACATCACCCACAACAACACACACATTCTCAGACCCACAGGCTACTACCAACATCTTCAAACACATCTGGGAGAACATCTTCCGCGCTCACCCACCTCACCCTAACGTTATTCAACACATTCAGAACATAGAACACTGGAACACTGCACACACACAAGAAACAACACCAGACAGCCACATACATCTAGACACTCTTACCTCCTCCCAAGAACTCGACACTCCTTTCACCAACACAGACATTAAAACTCTCCTCAGACACCTTCCTCCAAAGGCTCCTGGTGCCTCTGGCCTAAACCATATTATCCTGAAACACCTTCCTGACTCTATCATTACTGCCTACACAAACCTCCTCAAAGGTTATTAATAGAATATTCAAGAGGTTGCTAGTAGAATTGCAGTAAATAAACCATTCAAATCATTATGAAGCTGTGTGTAGTCTGTGGTCAGTCAAACAAACGGGCTTCCACATGCATAAATTGTCATTTCTGTGGAAATTGGTGTCACGCCCCTTGTGCAGATATCCAAGAACTAGCTACAAGCAGTATTAAAACAGGGAAGTGTTTTTGGGTATGCCCAAATGAGATAAATCTGTGGACTAAAATCAAAAGGGTATTAAAAGAGGTCAACATCAAAGCTGCTTTCATAGAAAACCTGGAAGCTTTCTACAACAGATGGGAACATAAAAAGTCCGGGCTGAATGGTACTGCCCTTGATACTGGCCATGTAGTCAGAAACTGTAAGGCTGGAGATGATGTCCTGGTAGTCAGTAAATGGGGGGCTGATAGTGCTGTCCTGGGAGACAGTAATGGGGAAGCTGGAGGTGCTGTCCTGGGAGACAGTAATGGTGAAGCTGGAGGTGCTGTCCTGGGAGACAGTAATGGTGAAGCTGGAGATGCTGTCCTGGGAGACAGTAATGGGGAAGCTGGAGATGCTGTCCTGGGAGACAGTAATGGTGAAGCTGGAGATTTTGTCCAGGTAGTCGGGAATTATACGCAGGAAGGAATACATATGAATGACCGCATAGGGGACAGGAGCCATAGTAGGGAAACAAGTGTAGTCAAAGATAAGATAAAACCAATATTGCAAACTAGAAATACCGCAGGAAATAGCAAACAAGAGGACTCCACTAGCAATAGTGAGGATATATTACCAAAAACAAATGGTGGGAGCTCCATTGTTGGTGCTAGGGAGGATAGAAGTAAGACAGGGAAACATGCACCAACAGGGAATACAGTCACAGAAACCCAAGGCAAACGGAAACCAAGCCTGTGCACATACTATGCACTCGGTATCTGCTGGCATGGGAAATCTGGAAAAACAGATGGGACGTGCAACTATGACCACCCTAGGAAATGCCATGCCCATATGACAACAGGAAAATGCAAACTCCCTTCCTGTAAGCTTTTTCACCCTGAACTGTGTACCTCTTCAGTACAGGAAAGACTGTGCTATAACTTAAATTGCCAGGCATACCATCTAAAGGGGACAAAAAGATACAAAACATCCAGGCCATGGGAAAACCTGGGTAGCCACAGCCACTCAAGAGGGAGAGGTTTTTTAGTGCCAGGAAGGAAAAAAACTGGCAGGAAATGGCAGAAATCGTACACCAAATCCAGTCATTCCTGGAGTGGAACCACAGTCGATGGCCTCCACTCCAAACCAACAGATACAGATACTAATGCCGGAAAAAAAATCCCCCCCCCCAGTACCAACAATACCACCAGTCCGATAACATTCTTCTTTGCAAATATACAGGGTCTAAAGCCAGCAACAAACAACAAAATACCTTTCATCCGTGGACTGCTTGCAGAGGCAAAGGCAATGTTCGCGGCTTTCACTGAAACCCACATAAAGGATCACTTGGACAACGAAATATGGATCCCAGGTTACAACCTATACAGATGTGACAGAGTGAACAGGCAAAAGGGGGGGGTTGGCCTGTACATTGCAGAGTCACTTGTTTGCACAGAACTGCTAAATGCCTCAAATGATGTAGTGGAAGTTTTAGCAGTAAAGGTCGAGAACCAAAACCTAGTCATTTTGATAGTCTACAAGCCTCCGGATGCAAAATCCCAGCAATTCCAGGAACAGCTGTTAAAAATTGACCACTGTCTGGAAAACCTTCCAGCTCCTGCACCCAACATCTTGCTCCTGGGGGATTTCAACTTAAGGCACCTAAAATGGAGGAATATAGCAAATAATATTGTTGCAGTAATAACACCAGGAGGCAGCTCTGATGAAAACTCACACTCACGCGAGCTTTTAAATCTCTGCACAAAATTCAATTTAAACCAGCAAATAATAGAGCCTACTAGACTGGAGAATACACTAGACCTCATCTTCACTAACAATGATGATCTGATAAGAAATATCACCATATCAAAAACAATATACTCAGATCACAACATAATTGAGGTTCAGTCATGTATGCGCGGAGCCCCAGACCGACATAATGAGATTAGTCACGAGGGAGCATTCACCAAATTCAACTTCAATAACAAAAACATAAAGTGGGACCAAGTAAACCAAGTCCTAACCGATATAAGCTGGGAAGATATACTAAGCAACACAGACCCCAACTTATGCCTAGAACAGATTAACTCGGTAGCACTCGATGTATGCACAAGGCTTATTCCTCTAAGAAAAAGGAGGAGTAGATGTAAAACAGAAACAGACAGGCGCTCCCTTTACAGGCGACGGAAAAGAATAACAGAGCGGCTAAAAGAGGTCAATATATCTGAAATGCGTAGGGAGACACTGGTCAGAGAAATAGCAAGCATCGAACTCAAGCTAAAAGAATCCTTTAGGAGTCAGGAATCGCAGGAAGAACTAAAAGCCATAAATGAAATCGAAAGAAACCCAAAGTATTTCTTCTTCTATGCCAAATCAAAATCGAGAACAACGTCCAGTATTGGGCCCCTACTTAAACAAGATGGGTCCTACACAGATGACAACAAGGAAATGAGTGAGCTACTCAAGTCCCAATATGACTCAGTTTTTAGCAAGCCGCTAACCAGACTGAGAGTTGAAGATCAAAATGAATTTTTTATGAGAGAGCCACAAAATTTGATTAACACAAGCCTATCCGATGTTATCCTGACGCCAAATGACTTCGAACAGGGGATAAATGACATGCCCATGCACTCTGCCCCAGGGCCAGACTCATGGAACTCTGTGTTCATCAAGAACTGCAAGAAGCCCCTATCACGAGCCTTTTCCATCCTATGGAGAGGGAGCATGGACACGGGGGTCGTCCCACAGTTACTAAAAACAACAGACATAGCCCCACTCCACAAAGGGGGCAGTAAAGCAACAGCAAAGAACTACAGACCAATAGCACTAACATCCCATATCATAAAATCTTTGAAAGGGTCCTACGAAGCAAGATCACCACGCATCTAGAAACCCATCAGTTACACAACCCAGGGCAACATGGGTTTAGAACAGGTCGCTCCTGTCTGTCTCAACTATTGGACCACTACGACAAGGTCCTAAATGCACTAGAAGACAAAAAGAATGCAGATGTAATATATACAGACTCTGCAAAAGCCTTCGACAAGTGTGACCATGGCGTAATAGCGCACAAAATGCGTGCTAAAGGAATAACAGGAAAAGTCGGTCGATGGATCTATAATTTCCTCACTAACAGAACACAGAGAGTAGTCGTCAACAGAGTAAAGTCCGAGGCAGCTACGGTGAAAAGCTCTGTTCCACAAGGCACAGTACTCGCTCCCATCTTGTTCCTCATCCTTATATCCGACATAGACAAGGATGTCAGCCACAGCACCGTGTCTTCCTTTGCAGATGACACCCGAATCTGCATGACAGTGTCTTCCATTGCAGACACTGCAAAGCTCCAGGCAGACATCAACCAAATCTTTCAGTGGGCTGCAGAAAACAATATGAAGTTCAACGATGAGAAATTTCAATTACTCAGATATGGTAAACATGAGGAAATTAAATCTTCATCAGAGTACAAAACAAATTCTGGCCACAAAATAGAGCGAAACACCAACGTCAAAGACCTGGGAGTGATCATGTCGGAGGATCTCACCTTCAAGGACCATAACATTGTATCAATCGCATCTGCTAGAAAAATGACAGGATGGATAATGAGAACCTTCAAAACTAGGGAGGCCAAGCCCATGATGACACTCTTCAGGTCACTTGTTCTATCTAGGCTGGAATATTGCTGCACACTAACAGCACCTTTCAAGGCAGGTGAAATTGCCGACCTAGAAAATGTACAGAGAACTTTCACGGCGCGCATAACGGAGATAAAACACCTCAATTATTGGGAGCGCTTGAGGTTCCTAAACCTGTATTCCCTGGAACGCAGGAGGGAGAGATACATGATTATATACACCTGGAAAATCCTAGAGGGACTAGTACCGAACTTGCACACGAAAATCACCCACTACGAAAGCAAAAGACTTGGCAGACGATGCACCATCCCCCCAATGAAAAGCAGGGGTGTCACTAGCACGTTAAGAGACCATACAATAAGTGTCAGGGGCCCGAGACTGTTCAACTGCCTCCCAGCACACATAAGGGGGATTACCAACAGACCCCTGGCAGTCTTCAAGCTGGCACTGGACAAGCACCTAAAGTCAGTTCCGGATCAGCCGGGCTGTGTCTCGTATGTTGGTTTGCGTGCAGCCAGCAGCAACAGCCTGGTTGATCAGGCTCTGATCCACCAGGAGGCCTGGTCTCAGACCGGGCCGCGGGGGCGTTGACCCCCGGAACTCTCTCCAGGTAAACTCCAGGTATGCCTCCCTTGCCTCTGGATACTTCCCTTCCCTCTTCAAAGCTGCTACTGCTATCCTCCTTCCTAAACCCAATAAAGACCACTCTGACCCTAGAAACTATCGCCCTATCAGCCTCCTCGAAACTTTAGGAAAACTCTTTGAAAAACTCATTAATCATCGCCTTCGCAGATACCTGGAACATAATTCTCTACTTTCAGATGGCCAGTTTGGCTTCAGAACACACAGATCCACACAGGATGCCATTAACATCATTCTCAACTACATCCACATAAACACAAAACAAAGAAACAGGACAGCCCTGGTTGCAAAAGACGTTGAAAAAGCTTTTGACACTGTGTGGCACGAGGGGCTCAAGTACAAACTCTGCACTAACTTCAACCTGCCTCTCAATACTCGTAAACTCCTCTGCAACTTTCTAGACGGCCGTACCATGAGAATCAAATTCCAAGGCTGTTACTCTGACTACTTCACACTAAATGCTGGAGTACCCCAGGGATCTGTCCTTTCCCCTACCCTCTACATTTTATACACTAACGACATTCCAACACCTATATACCACAACTCCATCACACTAGCCTATGCAGACGACATTACACAACTTATCACTCATGCCAATATAGATACACTCACACACAAAACACAAAATGAGGTTGACAGGATAGCCATCTGGGAACAAAAATGGAGGATCAAAACCAATGCAGCAAAATCCAGCATTACGTATTTTAACTACAGGAAACGTGATCCTCCATTACCTGTCGAACTCAGAACAGCTGACACCCGCACTTACTTCCCTATCACACAATCTGTCACTGTCCTTGGCGTTAATCTTGACTACCTTCTTCGTTTACACGGACACATTCACTCAAGGCATGCAATAGCTAGTAAGGCCCTTGCGGGCCTCTACAAGCTGAAACATGCCTCTCAACGCACCAAACTACACCTCTACAAATCCCTAATACGTCCTCTGATAACTTACTCTCCTCTAGCCCTCTCTCTTGCAGCAAAAACAAACTTACTTAAACTGCAGCGTGTCCAGAACAAGGCGCTGCGCTGGGTGCTTGATGTCAGATGGGAGGACTTCGCCACAAGCGAGTCTCTCCATGCCCAGTTAGACGTCCCTGCGCTGAATCTGTACTGGAAGAGGCTCAGTGACAGACAGATAGACAAACTTGAGACACGACATGACTACTGGACCTCTCTCCTTGACGAAGACATTCGCAGACCCACAAACCAACACAACCTTTTCTACTCCTTGCATGATCCTGCTCCTAACCCTACTTACAAATAACCTTGGATCCGCTGACAGGTACCTTCTAAGACAGGTACCATTCTCTGACCCACGTTCGCCTTAGCTTTTTTGGGTTAAGACATGACTCAGTTCTGCACTCCTCTCTAGCTCTAAACGTCGCAAGTCCCTTACTCCCAGCTCACCCCACCGGAGTCCCAACAGAAGAACCGGAATTTCTCTTTTCAATATCTGTCCCACGATCGCCTTTGCTGCTGGGTTAAGCCCTGGCTCTATTTCTACGACTAAGAACACTCCTCTCCAGCACTATTCTTCGTCTGTCCCGTCTTCCCCGCTCATCCCATTTGGGATCTTACCTGAACTTTCGTTCGTTCGACCCCTGTCAGTCTTCAAGCTGGCACTGGACAAGCACCTCAAGTCGGTACCTGACCAGCCGGGCTGTGGCTCGTACGTTGGTTTGCGTGCAGCCAGCAGTAACAGCATGGTTGATCAGGCTCTGATCCACCAGGAGGCCTGGTTACAGACCGGGCCGCGGGGGCGTTGACCTCCAAGAACTCTCTCCAGGTAAACTCCAGGTAAAACAAGACGAGATCTAGTACATCCTACCACTACCTATTCATGCCTCCGATTACATTATCAGGCTTCCAACCAAAACCTTATCCCTCTACTCTAAAAGATAGAGTTTGTACATCCTCACAGTCATATTAAGTACAACCAACCAATAAACATCTGAGCAACAATGCAGCTACCTGCCGCCACATTTCTTGAAACCTTCCCCTTTATGGACGTCAGGCCCCCAATGCCTTATAACACAGGCACATACACATATATATAATATGAATGACCTCTCCCCATGATCTCGTCAGATGTCAACTAGCCTCATCTCCCATAACCCCTCACACATTGCACATGCCTGCCTAAACAGGACACACGTGTAAAACAGATCTAGAAAAAAGACACCTTACTTACAATGCCAGCAACGTGTCTTGCCCTCATCACATACGATACATCAAAGTCCACCAGAACATTATACTGCAAAACCAACCTACAAGGGCTCACAGGCCCCAGTATCCTCATTATATTCCACCACCTATCATACTGGCATGCGTTAGCGCACACAGGTGCCTGTAGCCTCCAAGCACATCAAGTTTTCCACGACCACTCACGCCCAATACGTAACCCGGACACACACACTCTTCCCGTGCTTGCCACCATATGTATCAGTGGTATACACACCACTGTGAAGCCACCTTCAGACAAGAAAAAGCACCGAAGGTGTCACAGGACCATTCTCATGCAAATATCTCTCCACAACAAGCCCCCCATGCTCCAGGCTACGTACATGTAATCCACCATCACGTATGCCAGTGCACGTGCTGACCCCTCCTCCACCCCCCCACATCCAAACTTAGTGCTTGCAAAACCGACACACCCCTCCCCCACCCTCTCCACAACCCTACCCACCCATTTCCTGAACTCCTCCAGCCTCTCACAATAATAAACAGCATAGAAAGCTGTGTCCTCCTCCCCACACAACCCACAATGCCCCTCCCCCCAACCTCCTATCCCACAATACTGCACCAGAAGGCAAAATCCCCATGCAAAAAAAAGGAACATAATTTCCCTCACCCTAGGATGCATCCTCACCCTCCTGAATCTTTCCCAGATGGACACCCAAATGTAAATTGGGTATAGCCCTTCCCCCACCTGCACCTCAGTCTTCCCCATCGCCCTTTGTAAAACCCTCACCCTGACTTTTCCAACGTCTCGAACCAAAGCCATCACCCACAAAGCTGCCTTGCACTCCCTCAGTTCCACCCCTCTGTACAAACCCCACAGGACCTCATGAACCTTCCCCAACCACCCCTCCCAAAAATCCCCCCTCTGCAAATCCTCACACCTGATAAATACACATTCAATCCTCCTCCATAAATCTGGCAGACCCATCCCCCCCTTTCACACAGGCAACATGACCACCTCCCATGTTAACCACTCACACCCTGAACCCCACAAAAATCTTAACACCCTCCTCTGAATATGCTTGATCACCTGCACTGTTAACGGGAACACATGTGCAATGACCTAAATCCCTCTATACAAAAGCACATTAATCACAATTGCTCCCTGGAGAATAGTGAGGTGGTTCGGCCTCAGTACTCTCAATGTTGTCTCCACTCGTTCCTCCAAAAGACCCGAATTATCCTCCCTTTCCCGTACCAAGTCCCCCTGTAGAGAATACTACATATCTTCAACACCTCCAAGCAGTTCTTCACCACCCAGCACTCCCACTCTACCCTGCCTGCCCACGTCCCCAACCCGAGAATGAACAACTTCTCTGCATTCACTATCATTCCGTACGCCCCTCCGTAAGTCCTCACCACCCCTTTCAAACCACCCAACCACGTCGACTCATCACATCATCAATATACCCTTCCAGACTCGGCCACGGGCCCCCTGCTCCATCCCTGTCCCCTCGTATTTTTGCCTTCACATATCTATAAAAAGGTTTTTGCACAGAAGCAAACAAAAGTTGCGAGAGCAGGCACCCCTGCCTGAGACCCCTCCCTATTGCCACCACCTTCCCCAAATGCAAATTAATTTGCACACAAACACACACATAAACATACCATGTATTCGCCCATCCCACTATTTCCTTCCTGAAACCCTGACTCAATAAAATATGGCCTAAAGTCTCCCTCTCCACAGTGTCATATGCTCCTCTCCAATCTAACACTAGCAAACCCCTTCCCCCTCCATCCCTACTCACCTACAAAATCCTGTAGGACACCGTGACCCGTCATCATAGATCTTCCAGGCAGACCAAACTGGCTTGGGGAAGCCACTTTTTCAATAACACACTTGAGGCGATTACCTAGCACCTTCGCAAAAACCTAAACTATCCTTCCTTTTCATTGCATTCAGTATTCTGATGAAGAACCCTCTCAGCACATCCCAATGTACCAAATAAAAATCACGTGTGAGCCCATCGACACTTGGTGCTTTGCCTTTGCTCATAGTAGCCAACTCTCTCCAAATTTCCTTCTCCTCAATGTTCCCCCCAATGGCATTCTTTCGCCTCTCCCCAAGGGTTTCCCTACACAGCCACACACCTCCTCCAACAGCTCTGCTACCACTCCTCTACTATGCCAACAATGCTCATACAACCTGTCGGCATACATTCCCATGCCCTCCATCAACCTTAGCACCTACCCTATCCAATAACTCTCCTCACCACGTACCCCCAACTGAGCAAGAGTTGTTGCTCTCCTACGTTGTTGTTGACCCCTCAGGACACAAGCCGACGGCCTATCCCCCCATAGCACTTCATCCAGACCCTCCTGCACCCTTACTGCTTCGAACCTTTCATTCTGCATCTCCCATAACCTCTCCTTCAGGTCTTCCATCTCCCCCACCCAGTACTGTCCCTGCAAAGCACCCCTACTGTAGCAAACACATAAGTGCTGCTTCAGATAATTTGACAGTCCAAATCGCATGTGATTGATTCTCTTCCCCTCTTGGATATAAAAGTCCTTAATCCTAGCTTTTGCAATACCATCCCACCAACCCACTATGCCATCAAACACCCTCGCCTCCTCTTCTAGCTCTTCCCATAACACAGCAAACCCCCTACCCTCCTGCCTCCTCATCCTCGAGAGTCCGCACATTCAGTTTCCAGTATGCCGCCTGCTGTCTAGCTGACTCCTCCCACCCAACCTTCACTACCACAGCCCTGTGATCCAAATATGGAGCATCAACAGTATGCATGGATTCGATATTGATGCGCCTCGTGACATATATACGATCCAACCGTGCCCCATATCCCTCCCTCACAAAAGTATGCTCCACCTCCCATGAAGCCCCGGTGAACACATCCCGCAATTGAGTATCCTGGAGAAGCTCCCCCAACACATGCGAGAAAAAAACAGCCCCCCCTCAGTGCTACATCCACCCATCGGACAATGCATTTCTAATAACCACCCACCAACATTAATTCAGGCAAAGATCTCAAAAAATAAACCAACTCTTATCTCACAAAATCATTTTTAACCCATACAACATTCTCCGCTGGCACATACACGCATACAAAACTCACTCTCTCCCCTCCCCACCATCCATCAACTCTTAAGACCCTACCCTCTACCCACCTAACTCCTGAGCAATACGGACGTAAGAAGGTATGGGTTGACAGAGTGTCATTTTGGTGGTGAAACTTCTCTCCAGGAGGCCAGCATACACACCCGACGCCCATTTTCCCTGTTAGGCAACATGTATGACACCGAACCTGTCAAAAGCCTGACGAATGTTCATTTCATTCGCCTCAAAGAGCACATTCCTTACACTCACCCACATATACTGGCACGAGACGTCCACAAGCCGTATGCTCACAACAGAGGTCACGTCCATTCTGAGATCTTGAAATTGCGCAACAAGATCCTCGTATGTCTGTGCATGAAGCAGTTTCACGAATATTCGAAACGCTCCATACACATCTCTGCCATCGATGCCGTAAGTCTCCTGCAGAATCAAGGGCAACAAATCTTGGGCCATCATACCGTGATGGATCCATGCACTAATTCAATACCCACAGTGTGTTCACCCTTCGACGTACGCTAAGACCATGATTAGCACTGAGTTGTTTGTTTGACTGTTGGCAGAGAGGCGCGAGGAGCGTCCACTCACCGAGGCAGCTAGTCGAAAAACGTATTCTCAACCAATTAACGTGAATACTTCAAGATTGATAACTTGATATTGCAACTTCTGAGCGACTTCAAGCTTCATACGCTTCTGCATTTTATGATAATCGTCTCTGAGAAAAAAGAGAATGTCTCTGTACTTGAGTTTTAGTGCTGCTGTTCCTTAATGAAGGTTTGAATTAACTGACTCACGAAATCGTAATGACACAATTGCAAACAAACCATACCAGTGGCTAACGCATCGGTCTGGAGTTTAGAGACACTCTCTGATTGGGGGTTCCAACCCGCCAGAGGTATGGTTTATAAAGTTTGAATTAGGCTACAATATATGTTCTAATTCTCCATTTTTATTGAATAATTGTGATACTAGTTTCCATGAATTGAACCGTGAATGATTCTTTTCAAATATTCAGAACTAACATTAAGTTTCATAAGAAATTTTATGTAAGACTCAGCAGTCTTGTAGTCACATGCAGTGAGGTACATGGGACTGGCTTATGCAACATGCAGTTTCATTCTCGACTCTTTCAGCGACCCAAATATATCACCACTTTTAAGTGGACTCTTGTTTATATATTGGAGAAGCACTTTGTAGATAAAAGAAGATATGATTTATAATTTAATTTCAAGAAGTTTAACATAATATTGAAGACAGGTAGTAACAACAATTATTATGAAGAATGAGAGAGTAATATATATAGGAATCCTTATTGTGGAAACTTTTCCCCAGACAGTGGCTTTCTCAGTCTAAAACACAGAAGAACGGTGGAAGATTATAGGTACTTTAAGGTAATCAGTCCCTCTTTTTTCAAGATTAATGAACTGAACACATTGACTCAAGGCTCATTGACTGTTTACCTTATCTCCTCACCATCTTCCACCGTTCTTCTCTGTTTTGGACTGACGAAGCCACAGGCTGACGAACCGTTTCCACAATAAAAATTCCCAAATATTTCACAAGTATCTCATTTTTCAACTTGTCGCTTTTCTAAACCACTTATAACACACTATTACGAACCCACAACAACACTTATAACACACTATTACGAACCCACAACAACACTTATAACACACTATTACGAACCCACAACACCACTTATAACACACTATTACGAACCCACAACAACACTTATAACACACTATTACGAACCCACAACAACACTTATAACACACTATTACGAACCCACACCACTTATAACACACTATTACGAACCCACAACACCACTTATAACACACTATTACGAACCCACAACACCACTTATAACACACTATTACGAACCCACAACACCACTTATAACACACTATTACGAACCCACAACACCACTTATAACACACTATTACGAACCCACAACAACACTTATAACACACTATTACGAACCCACAACAACACTTATAACACACTATTACGAACCCACAACACCACTTATAACACACTATTACGAACCCACAACAACACTTATAACACACTATTACGAACCCACAACACCACTTATAACACACTATTACGAACCCACAACAACACTTATAACACACTATTACGAACCCACAACAACACTTATAACACACTATTACGAACCCACAACAACACTTATAACACACTATTACGAACCCACAACACCACTTATAACACACTATTACGAACCCACAACACCACTTATAACACACTATTACGAACCCACAACACCACTTATAACACACTATTACGAACCCACAACACCACTTATAACACACTATTACGAACCCACAACACCACTTATAACACACTATTACGAACCCACAACAACACTTATAACACACTATTACGAACCCACAACAACACTTATAACACACTATTACGAACCCACAACAACACTTATAACACACTATTACGAACCCACAACAACACTTATAACACACTATTACGAACCCACAACAACACTTATAACACACTATTACGAACCCACAACAACACTTATAACACACTATTACGAACCCACAACACCACTTATAACACACTATTACGAACCCACAACACCACTTATAACACACTATTACGAACCCACAACAACACTTATAACACACTATTACGAACCCACAACAACACTTATAACACACTATTACGAACCCACAACACCACTTATAACACACTATTACGAACCCACAACAACACTTATAACACACTATTACGAACCCACAACAACACTTATAACACACTATTACGAACCCACAACAACACTTATAACACACTATTACGAACCCACAACAACACTTATAACACACTATTACGAACCCACAACAACACTTATAACACACTATTACGAACCCACAACAACACTTATAACACACTATTACGAACCCACAACAACACTTATAACACACTATTACGAACCCACAACAACACTTATAACACACTATTACGAACCCACAACAACACTTATAACACACTATTACGAACCCACAACAACACTTATAACACACTATTACGAACCCACAACAACACTTATAACACACTATTACGAACCCACAACAACACTTATAACACACTATTACGAACCCACAACAACACTTATAACACACTATTACGAACCCACAACAACACTTATAACACACTATTACGAACCCACAACAACACTTATAACACACTATTACGAACCCACAACAACACTTATAACACACTATTACGAACCCACAACAACACTTATAACACACTATTACGAACCCACAACAACACTTATAACACACTATTACGAACCCACAACAACACTTATAACACACTATTACGAACCCACAACAACACTTATAACACACTATTACGAACCCACAACAACACTTATAACACACTATTACGAACCCACAACACCACTTATAACACACTATTACGAACCCACAACACCACTTATAACACACTATTACGAACCCACAACACCACTTATAACACACTATTACGAACCCACAACACCACTTATAACACACTATCACGAACCCACAACAACACTTATAACACACTATTACGAACCCACAACAACACTTATAACACACTATTACGAACCCACAACAACACTTATAACACACTATTACGAACCCACAACAACACTTATATCAGTTATCTTGCGGGATCACATTGTCATGGTCTGGCTATTAAAATAGTTCCTTTACCAACATTAATTGATAGTCCTATTACTAAAGAGTGTTCCAGGTGCCACTTGGTGTATTTAAAAATGGCCTTGAGTGAACTGCGTGGGTGATGTAATAGAGCTGACGTCTCTTCGTGGGTGATGTAGAGCTGACGTCTCTTCGTGGGTGATGTAGTAGAGCTGACGTCTCTTCGTGGGTGATGTAGTAGAGCTGACGTCTCTTCGTGGGTGATATAGTAGAGCTGACGTCTCTTAGTGGGTGATGTAGTAGAGCTGACGTCTCTTAGTGGGTGATGTAGTAGAGCTGACGTCTCTTAGTGGGTGATGTAATAGATTTGACTTCTCATCGTGGGTGATGTAATAGAGCTGACGTCTCTTCGTGGGTGATGTAATAGAGCTGACTTCTCTTCGTGGGTGATGTAATAGAGCTGACTTCTCTTCGTGAGTGATGTAGTAGAGCTGACGTCTCTTCGTGGGTGATGTAGTAGAGCTGACTTCTCTTCGTGGGTGATGTAATAGAGCTGATTTCTCTTCGTGGGTGATGTAGTAGAGCTGACTTCTCTTCGTAGGTGATGTAATAGAGCTGACTTCTCTTCGTGGGTGATGTAATAGAGCTGACTTCTCTTCGTGGGTGATGTAATAGAGCTGATTTCTCTTCGTGGGTGATGTAGTAGAGCTGACTTCTCTTCGTGGGTGATGTAATAGAGCTGACTTCTCTTCGTGGGTGATGTAGTAGAGCTGACGTCTCTTCGTGGGTGATGTAGTAGAGCTGACTTCTCTTCGTGGGTGATGTAATAGAGCTGACGTCTCTTCGTGGGTGATGTAATAGATTTGACTTTTCTTCGTGGGTGATGTAATAGAGCTGACGTCTCTTCGTGGGTGATGTAATAGAGCTGACTTCTCTTCGTGGGTGATGTAGTAGAGCTGACGTCTCTTCGTGGGTGATGTAATAGAGCTGATTTCTCTTCGTGGGTGATGTAGTAGAGCTGACTTCTCTTAGTGGGTGATGTAGTAGAGCTGACGTCTCTTAGTGGGTGATGTAGTAGAGCTGACGTCTCTTAGTGGGTGATGTAGTAGAGCTGACTTCTCTTAGTGGGTGATGTAGTAGAGCTGACGTCTCTTAGTGGGTGATGTAGTAGAGCTGACTTCTCTTCGTGGGTGATGTAATAGAGCTGACGTCTCTTCGTGGGTGATGTTATTTATGACTGTGACACTTGGCTAACATTTGGGTATAATTATTTTGGAAACGTTTCAACAGCCACTGGTTTCTTCAGGCTATTGCAAAGAAGAACGCTGGATGATAAGGAGGAGTTTGAGGTAATCAGTCCCTCAGCCTGGAGTCGACATCTTCAGTCCATCAATCTTGATAAAAGTTCAGCATACCCGCGGAGAAGTGACTTATACTGGTGACTGATGAGTTGAAGCAGTGGTAGGCGGAATTACCAGTAAAAAACCTACTAGTGTAAATAGGTCATACCTATAAGTTAGACAAGCGTTGAAGAATTCCCTGCATCAACATCCTCAGACCTTCATGTGAATGATAGAATTTCATTAAGAGGTTTAGAAAGCTTGTCAGCTTTCTAAATCATATGGACTTACACAGATGACAGCACAGAAATGAGTGAGATACTGAAGACCCAATAAAACTAAGGCTCGATAATCTAAACGAATATTTTATGACGGAGATTCAAATCTGGTTAATTAAAAAATTGTCTGACTTTGCAAAAGCAATAAATGACATGCCCATGCCCTCTGCCCCAGGACCAGACTCGTGGGACTCCGTGTTCATCAAGGAGCATGCAAGAATTGCGAGAGAGATACATGATAATATACACTTGGAAGGTCCTGGAGGGATTGGTATCAAACTTGCACACGAAAATCACTCCATATGAAAGAAAAAACTCGGCATGAGATGCAACATTCCCCAAATGAAAAGCAGGGCACCACGAGTACACTGATAGACAACACAATAAGTGTCCGGGGCCCAAGACTGTTCAACTGCCTTCCAGCATACATATGGGGGATTACTAATAGACCCCTGGCTGTCTTCAAGAAGGCACTGGACAGGCACGTAAAGTCAGTACTTGACTAACCGGGCTGTGATTCGTACGTCAGTTTGCGTGCAGCCAGCAGTAACAGCCTGGTTGATCAGACCCTGATCCACCACGAGGCCTGGTCTCAGACCGAGCCGCAGGGGCGTTGACCCCTGAAACCCTCTCCAGGTAAACTCCAGGTAAGCCCCTGTCACGTGCCTTCAGCATTCTGTGGAGACGGAGCATAGACACAGGGTCATCCCACACTCAAGTAAAACAACAGACATAGCCGGACCCCACAAAGGTGGCATTGAAGGAATTGTAGTGAGTTACAGACCGATAGTACTAACGATTAACATCATAAAAATCTTTAAAAGGGACTGAAGACGTCGACTCCACAATAATTATACCCGAGGGAGCATTCACCAAATTCAACTTCAATAACAAAAACATAAAGTGGGACCAAGTAAACCAAGTCCTAACCGATATAAGCTGGGAAGATATTCTAAGCAACACAGACCCAAACTTATGCCTAGAACAGATTAACTCGGTGGCACTCGATGTATGCACAAGGCTTATTCCTCTAAGAAAAAGGAGGAGTAGATGTAAAATAGAAAGAGACAGGCGCTCCCTTTACAGGCGACGGAAAAGAATAACAGAGCGGCTAAAAGAGGTCAATATATCTGAAATGCGCAGGGAGACACTGGTCAGAGAAATAGCAAGCATCGAACTTAAGCTAAAAGAATCCTTTAGGAGTCAGGAATCGCGGGAAGAACTAAAAGCTATAAATGAAATCGAAAGAAACCCAAAGTATTTCTTCTCCTATGCCAAATCAAAATCGAGAACAACGCCCAGTATTGGGCCCCTACTTAAACAAGATGGGTCCTACACAGATGACAGCAAGGAAATGAGTGAGCTACTCAAGTCCCAATATGACTCAGTTTTTAGCAAGCCGCTAACCAGACTGAGAGTCGAAGATCAAAATGAATTTTTTATGAGAGAGAAACAAATTTTGATTAACACAAGCCTATCCGATGTTATCCTGACGCCAAATGACTTCGAACAGGCGATAAATGACATGCCCATGCACTCTGCCCCAGGGCCAGACTCATGGAACTCTGTGTTCATCAAGAACTGCAAGAAGCCCCTATCACGAGCCTTTTCCATCCTATGGAGAGGGAGCATGGACACGGGGGTCGTCCCTCAGTTACTAAAAACAACAGACATAGCCCCACTCCACAAAGGGGGCAGTAAAGCAACAGCAAAGAACTACAGACCAATAGCACTAACATCCCATATCATAAAATCTTTGAAAGGGTCCTAAGAAGCAAGATCACCACCCATCTAGAAACCCATCAGTTACACAACCCAGGGCAACATGGGTTTAGAACAGGTCGCTCCTGTCTGTCTCAACTACTGGATCACTACGACAAGGTCCTAAATGCACTAGAAGACAAAAAGAATGCAGATGTAATATATACAGACTTTGCAAAAGCCTTCGACAAGTGTGACCATGGCGTAATAGCGCACAAAATGCGCGCTAAAGGAATAACAGGAAAAGTCGGTCGATGGATCTATAATTTCCTCACTAACAGAACACAGAGAGTAGTCGTCAACAGAGTAAAGTCCGAGGCAGCTACGGTGAAAAGCTCTGTTCCACAAGGCACAGTACTAGCTCCCATCTTGTTCCTCATCCTCATATCCGACATAGACAAGGATGTCAGCCACAGCACCGTGTCTTCCTTTGCAGATGACACCCGAATCTGCATGACAGTGTCTTCCATTGCAGACACTGCAAGGCTCCAGGCGGACATCAACCAAATCTTTCAGTGGGCTGCAGAAAACAATATGAAGTTCAACGATGAGAAATTTCAATTACTCAGATATGGTAAACATGAGGAAATTAAATCTTCATCAGAGTACAAAACAAATTCTGGCCACAAAATAGAGCGAAACACCAACGTCAAAGACCTGGGAGTGATTATGTCGGAGGATCTCACCTTCAAGGACCATAACATTGTATCAATCGCATCTGCTAGAAAAATGACAGGATGGATAATGAGAACCTTCAAAACTAGGGAGGCCAAGCCCATGATGACACTCTTCAGGTCACTTGTTCTATCTAGGCTGGAATATTGCTGCACTCTAACAGCACCTTTCAAGGCAGGTGAAATTGCCGACCTAGAAAATGTACAGAGAACTTTCACGGCGCGCATAACGGAGATAAAACACCTCAATTACTGGGAGCGCTTGAGGTTTCTAAACCTGTATTCCCTGGAACGCAGGAGGGAGAGATACATGATTATATACACCTGGAAAATCCTAGAGGGACTAGTACCGAACTTGCACACGAAAATCACTCACTACGAAAGCAAAAGACTTGGCAGACGATGCACCATCCCCCCAATGAAAAGCAGGGGTGTCACTAGCACGTTAAGAGACCATACAATAAGTGTCAGGGGCCCGAGACTGTTCAACTGCCTCCCAGCACACATAAGGGGGATTACCAACAGACCCCTGGCAGTCTTCAAGCTGGCACTGGACAAGCACCTAAAGTCAGTTCCTGATCAGCCGGGCTGTGGCTCGTACGTTGGTTTGCGTGCAGCCAGCAGCAACAGCCTGGTTGATCAGGCGCTGATCCACCAGGAGGCCTGGTCACAGACCGGGCCGCGGGGGCATTGACCCCCGAAACTCTCTCCAGGTAAACTCCAGGTAAATGTTAGCCAAGTGTCACAGTTATCATTTCTTGATGTCTCCGTAAAGGTTTCTCTATTAATTCCCATACAATCTATGCTCAAAGTTGTCACAGTTGCCATCCAGTAAAACACACGTCAGTTACAAAACATAGGTCAGCATATGTTTAGAGCAGGTCGCTCTTGACTGTCCCAACAACTGACCACTTTGACATCGTCTTGGATGCTATGAAGGACAAACACAGTGTGGATGTAATATACACTGATTATGCGAAAGCTTTCGAAAAGTGCGGTCATGGTGTAATAGCGCACAAAATCCGGGATAAAGGAATAACAGGAAAAGTTGGTAGATGGATCTATATCTTCCTAACAGATAGAACACGAGGGGTAAAGTCAGAGGCGGCTACAGTGAAAAGCTCTATTCCACCAGGCACAGTACTCACTCCCATCCTGTTCCTTATTCTCATATCCGACACAGAGATGTAAGCCACAGCATCGTGTCTTCCGTTACCAATAATACCCGAATCTGCATGACATTGTCATCCCTCGAAGACATCCGGGAAAAAGGAATTAATGAACAAATACTATGGATCCCATCACACGTTGGATTATTCTTTCTTGATAAAGTTGATATGTTAGCCCAGAAAAAGTATCCGGAGGATTAACCAACCCAGGATAACCCAAGAAAGTCAGTGCGTCATCGAGGACTGTCTTATTTCCATTGGGGTCCTCAATCTTGTCCCCCAGGATGCGACCCACACCAATCGACTAACACCCATGTACCTATTTACTGCTAGGTGAACAGGACAACACGTGTAAGGAAGTGGGTCGAAATATTTTCACCCCGCAGGGAATCGAACCCGGACCTTGCACGTGTGACGCGAGAGCTTTAGCCACCAGGCCACCGGGTGACTAGCATTAGCAATGCTGTTAGGAGAGATGTAAATAATGAAAATGAATGTTATATAGGAATGCAATTAGAAGCCTGAGTAGTTTTAAAACCCACATAGATACCATGAACTTGCAATGTGAACAAACTGACTGATGTTGTAGAGGGAAGACTTAGGCTTGATTACAAGTACTTTTGGCAGTTTGGGAGACACATGGATGATGATCAAACCAAATGCAAAGTATGTGCCCAACCCTATGGTCATTATCTTGAACACTATCAGCTTAATTGTCAAGGTATCCTATTAATGCTTGTAACAGATAAGTGAACTGTACATATGAATCCACATGTACTTCCTGTAACCCTTTAGGGGCCTAATTCTTAGGTATTTTGTGTATCAATATGCTCTTGCATTACCGCCCGCAGGATGAATATAAGGTGCACAATATGAGGTGCACAATATGAGGTGCACAATATGAGGTGCACAATAAACTAGCCACTTCGGAGACATCGCCAGACTCCAAGCTGACATCAACCAAATCTTTAAATGGGCCGCAGAAAACAATATGAAGTTCAAAGATGAGAAATTTCAATTACGCCGATACAGAAAACTCGAGGAAATTAAAACTGAATTGGAGTATAAAACAAATAAAAACACACAATAAAGAGTAAAACTAATGTAAAGGACCTGGAATGACATGTCAGAGGATCTAACTTTCTAAGATTACAACAATATATCTAGCTCAGCTACTAGGAAAATAATAGGATGGATAATGAGAACCTTCAAGATTAGGGATGCACAGCGAATGATTCTTTTGAATTCACATGTTCTCTCTAGGCTGGACACTAAAGGCCCCTTTTAAGGGAGGCGAAATTACAGAGCTTTCATGGCACGTATAAGTACGATAAAGCACCTAAATTACTGGGAAGAATTGTACTCCCTAAAACGCAAGCGAGAAACGCACATGATTACATAAACTTAGAAAATCCGTACGAAAATTTCGTACGAAATCATAAGACTCGGCAGGCGATGCAACATCCCCCCCCCACTGAAAAGCAGGGGCGTCACGAGTGCGATAAGAGAAAGCACAATAATTGTAAGGAGTCCAAGACTGCTCAACTGCCTCCCAGTATACATAAGGGGGATTACCAATAGACTCCTGGCTGTCTTCAAGAAGGCAATGGACAGGCACCAATAATCATTACCTGACCAGCTGGGCTGTGGTTCGTATGTCGGCTTGTGTGCGACCAGTAGAAACTATCTGATTGTTCAGGACCTGATGCACCACGAGGCCTGGTTATAGACCTGGGGGCAGCGGGGGCGTTGACCCCCAAAACCCTCTTCAGGTATATCAACATGAATTCTTTCATGGTCACAGACGAAGAGTAAAAAAATTAAGAGAAAACAAATACCTAAACGACTTCTGATTTATTGATAATCGTTAAAAGGTTTAAGTGGCTATAACAATAAAACTTGTTTTATTATAACCTTTTAGTGTAGGTTAAAGCCAGATATCGTAAAATTTGTTTTATTGCTCAAAATGATACAATATTTTGGGAAAATTGTTGGTTTCTAGGATTATTGGAGTCAAAGCTGACGAAATTTCAAAGATTTCTGTAATTACATTGGTAAGCCACTGTTTCATATGACAGACCGAAATGATACTCATAACTTCTTTTGAACTAGTAGCTAGATACACACACACACACACACACACACACACACACACACACACACACACACACACACACACACACACCGAGCGCACGAGTCATGCCTTCCGTGCTCCGCGAATATAAGTGTTTTTGAGGGCTACCCATGTGTTATGCATTTGTTGCAAAAGTGTGTCAGGGTAGTGAACAATCCTAGAAGCGATTTACAATCTGCCTGAGCAACATAAGTGAGGGGAGAGCCACAATTTTGTAAGTGATCCAGAAAGTAAACTGTGGTAGCGAGTCAGAGCGGGCAGGCTAATGTGGGTGATAAGGCGAAGTTGTCACGTGTCACCCAAGAAAGCTAATAAAGTGAAACAATCGTGTGACCAGTGAGAGAAATACAGTGAATAGGGTACATTATTAACGAGAAGAAATTGAGGTGGATCTACGCCAGGAAGTCACATTGAGCTGGACAATCTACAGGCTGCTACAGCTGCATTGCAAGTACTGTACTCACCTATGAGTGGTTGTGAGGGTGTGGGGTTACATGTTCCAATTAACCGCCAAGCAGATTGCGAATGGTCTCTCATAGCACGATAAAGAATAGGCACTCAAGTATTCAATAAGGAATAGCAATTGGTAATTCAATCAACAAGGCGAGTAACTTACTATAAGTTAGGTGGCAGGACAAGCTTTTAAGGGCAACATTGTAAGTAGGTCCAGGTCAAGTCCCAGGAGGGTGGGGGTCAGGTCAGAAGAAGTTGTGGTCAGTCAAGGAGCACTGAGACTTCACATTACACCGCACAGGTCACCTACCTCACACACACACTCACATGCACTCACACACACACACATACACACACACACACGCACACACACACACACACACACACACACACACACACACACACACACACACACACACACACACACACACATACAAGTCACCTACCTCACACACACACACACAAGTCACCTACCTCACACACACACACACACACACACACACACACACACACACACACACACACACACACACCACACACACACACACACACACACACACACACACACACACAAAACATAGGAAAAAGTTTGTTTTCTGCTGGTCTCATAGAAATTCCACTATTGGAAACATTACATACGTACATACATGCAGAGAGAGCATTGTACATATACTCATTGTGTATAAGTCACATACACACACACACATCACACTCACACACACACACACACACACACACACACACACTGATGTAACTCTGTGTGTTAAGTTAGTAGTGTATATGTCAGAGTGTGTTGGGGAGGGGGGAGGTAGAGGAGGAACTGTGGCTATGTGGGAGAGGAGTGAGGAGCGGGATTTAGGGCGGAATATGGGGAGAGGTGGGGAAGGGGAGGGTGAAAGAGGGAGGGGAGGGATCAGTGGGAGGAGTGCGATGTCGGTTGGGAGGGGGGGAGTGTATGTGTGAGTCTGGATATGTGTGTGTACTCACCTTTACTAGGTGAGTACACACACATATCCAGACTCACACATACACTCCCCCCCTCCCAACCGACATCGCACTCCTCCCACTGATCCCTCCCCTCCCTCTTTCACCCTCCCCTTCCCCACCTCTCCCCATATTCCGCCCTAAATCCCGCTCCTCACTCCTCTCCCACATAGCCACAGTTCCTCCTCTACCTCCCCCCTCCCCAACACACTCTGACATATACACCACTAACTTAACACACAGAGTTACATCAGGATAAAACAAAAATGGGTTGCCAGAGAGCAACAAGAAAAACAAAGGGACAGGAGGAGGAAGCTCCAAAGGAAGATTGGGCAGCAGAGCTCATAAAAAGGGAACATGAATTGGAAAAGAAACTAGAAGAAATTAGCATGAGAATGGAAGAGAGGATAGATATGGAAAGCAGGAAGTGGGAGGTGCAAATCAAAGCAGCAGAGGCTAGGATACAGAGTTTAGAAGAGGAACTGAAAATTCTGAAACAGCCTAAAGAACTAAAGAACATTTTGGGATTGACAACAGAGACTGCTACCTCAGTCACAAATAAGGGCACTGTAGGGAAAGAAGGAGCAAAACTGTATGTAGAAGCTCTGTCAGAGGAGACTGTAGCAAATGAAAGAGCTAAGCTACATGTGGAGGTCCTAACAGACCACAGCAGAGCCCAGGGAAAACCGAGAAGGGAAAATGACAGGCCACAGAGCTTAACACTCCCATTTTAAGAGGAAAGTGATTTTGACCCTGAGTTTAGTGGCTTTGAGGTGGATGTGGCCACAAGTGGTCGAGGAAATATCAAAAAACCTCGATAATAACTTATGTGCAATATTTGTGCAACACCCTTTCAGAATGTCTTATAATCTATTTCCTATGTCAAGAGAAACAATTCAGGCTGGCTGGCAGGCTGGCTGGCTGGCAGGCTGGATGGCTAGCTGCCTGGCTGGATGACTGGCTGACTGATTGGCTGGCTAGTTGGCTGGCTAGCTGGCTGGCCAGCTACATGGTGGCCAGCTGTGTGGCTGGCCGGCTGCTGGCGGCCTGGCTCTATCTCCATTGGTCTGTCTGTATCTATGTCTATCTCTGTCTCTCTGTCTCTATCTCTGTCTGTCGTTGTTTTTTGTCTCTATCTGTTTCTGTCTCTGTCTATCCCTGTCTATCTGTCTCTATCTCTTTCTATCTGTCTGTCTATCTCTGTCTCATAGTGTAAATTACCTAGGATAACCCAAAAAATCCAGACAAAGTGCTATACTCTGCTTGAAGATGTAAGTAAAGGTGATGATGACACAGTCTTGTGGCTCTCTCTGAGACAGAGAGCTAGATGGATAGACAGATAGACAGGGAGCTTGACAGACAGACAAATAGACAGACATGTTTGTGTACCAGCAAAAACAAAGGAAGGCAATGCTCATCAAACTTCACCTCTAATCTTTTCTATCAGCTGCATCCTCCCCCCCTCGTGTATGCTCGTCAAACATCAGCTCTTATCAGATGTTATCTCATTTTATCATCTCACTGTCAGGGGTGGACTTTGTTTTTCATGCTTCAAGGGAACTTTTTATTTTATTATTATTACATATTTTTCTCCTCCTCCTCCTCCTCCTTCTCCTCCTCCTCCTCCTTCTCCTCCTCCTCCTCCTCCTCCTTCTCCTCCTCATTATTATTATATACTTCCACATATCCAAAACATTTCAAGACAATAGTAAATGATCAAGGCAGGTGTAAATAACCAAGGCAGGTGTAAATAACCAAGGCAGGTGTAAATAACCAAGGCAGGTGTAAATAACCAAGGCAGGTGTAAATACCCAAGGCAGGTGTAAATAACCAAGGCAGGTGTAAATAACCAAGGCAGGTGTAAATAACCAAGGCAGGTGTAAATAACCAAGGCATGTGTAAATAACCAAGACAGGTGTAAATAACCAAGGCAGGTGTAAATAACCAAGTCAGGTGTAAATAACCAAGGCAGGTGTAAATAACCAAGGCAGGTGTAAATAACCAAGGCAGGTGTAAATAACCAAGGCAGGTGTAAATAACCAAAGCAGGTGTAAATAACCAAGACAGGTGTAAATAACCAAGGCAGGTGTAAATAACCAAGACAGGTGTAAATAACCAAGACAGGTGTAAATAACCAAGGCAGGTGTAAATAACCAAGGCAGGTGTAAATAACCAAGGCAGGTGTAAATAATCAAAGCAGGTGTAAATAACCAAGGCAGGTGTAAATAACAAAGGCAGGTGTAAATAACCGAGGCAGGTGTAAATAACCAAGGCAGGTGTAAATAACCAAGACAGGTGTAAATAACCAAGGCAGGTGTAAATAACCAAGGCAGGTGTAAATAACCAAGGCAGGTGTAAATAACCAAGACAGGTGTAAATAACCAAGGCAGGTGTAAATAACCAAGGCAGGTGTAAATAACCAAGGCACGTGTAAATAACCAAGGCACGTGTAAATAACCGAGGCAGGTGTAAATAACCAAGGCAGGTGTAAATAACAAGGCAGGTGTAAATAACCAAGACAGGTATAAATAACCAAGTCAGGTGTAAATAACCAAGGTAGGTGTAAATAACCAAGGCAGGTGTAAATAACCAAGACAGGTGTAAATAACCGAAGCAGGTGTAAATAACCAAGGCAGGTGTAAATAACCAAGGCAGGTGTAAATAACCAAGACAGGTGTAAATAACCGAAGCAGGTGTAAATAACCAAGGCAGGTGTAAATAACCAAGGCAGGTGTAAATAACCAAGGCAGGTGTAAATAACCAAGGCAGGTGTAAATAACCAAGGCAGGTGTAAATAACCAAGGCAGGCGTAAATAACCAAGGCAGGTGTAAATAACCAAGGCAGGTGTTAATAACCAAAGCAGGTGTAAATAACCAAGGCAGGTGTTAATAACCAAAGCAGGTGTAAATAACCAAGGCAGGTGTAAATAACCAAGGCAGGCGTAAATAACCAAGGCAGGTGTAAATAACCAAGGCAGGCGTAAATAACCAAGGCAGGTGTAAATAACCAAGGCAGGTGTTAATAACCAAAGCAGGTGTAAATAACCAAGGCAGGTGTAAATAACCAAGGCAGGTGTTAATAACCAAGGCAGGTGTAAATAACCAAGGCAGGTGTTAATAACCAAAGCAGGTGTAAATGTCCACCCATCAGTGTGTTTGTGACAATGTCCTCTTTTTTTCAGTAAAAAAAAAAAGATTTTTTTATTTTTCAAAATATTCGGGGCACTGGGGTAGTGAACATATATACGTTTGGACCGTTTATGGGTTAATAATGATAATATAACACAATAATAATCACTGAGGCACATTAAATGTGTATAAAACATTAATATAGACATTTTGCTTAATCAATCAATGATTTTTTTTCAAAATTATATAATAAGCATGCTACATAACATATAAACAAATAAATTAACAAATATCAGATATTTTTGTGGTCGGCTTGACAGAGTGAACAAAAACCATTCATGTCTGGGCTGGCAGCAACAACAACAACAACAACAACTAGTTTGTTTACAAAACTCACAAACCTTCTACACTCTCATTCTCTCTCTCGTTTATTCATTTAATCTTGTTTGCTCACCTCTCACTCTACATTAAGACTACAGGTATTTTAAGGTAAGTAATGAGTGAACACAGTTATTATATTATAGTTTAATAATATTATAGTTTAATAATAATATAATAGTACCCATAATATTACAGCACCCATATCCAACACATAACAAAAGAATCCTAATTGGTTGGGATCCTCTCCAAGATACAATACAACATGCCGCAAACTGCCCTTCTCACACTATACCACTCACTTATATATCCATACCTCACCTATGCTATCTGAGCTTGGGGATCAACTGCAACAATACCCAAGAAAAAGTCGCAGTAAGAATAAATTCTAAATCCCATCCCTGGCAACACCCCCCCCCCCCCCACTCTTCATAGATCTAAACTTACTCCCTGTTCAGTATATCCACACTTACTACTGTGCAATCTACATCTACAGGATCTTAAATTCCAATATTAACCTTGACCTAAAATGCTTTCTTGTTAGTTGTGACAGAACCCACAGGCATAACACCAGACACAAACATCTCTTTGACATTCCCCATGTCCGACTAAACCTTTACAAAAAATTAATGTATGTGAAAGCACCTAAAATCTGGAACATCCTACCTGAAAACTCTAGAACTGCAGACACATTCATCACTTTCAAAACTACCGTTAGAAAACATTTTATCTCCCTGATGCACCCCATCAACTAACTACATAAAAACCACCTGGTGGTTCACACTTTCACTCACTCACCCATTTGACTATAAACACAGAAATACGAATCCTAATCTTAAATTAATGAATCCTAACTAGTCATAAGTTTGCCTGTGATACTCCAATATAGAAACTATGTGTTGTGCCAGAACTAAAGCATTCACATTGCTAAACTCACAAACTATAATGTAGTCACTTAGCCTCAATGCCAACTTACTCCTTAATCTGTAATACGTAATTTAGAGTTACCTGGAGTTTACCTGGAGAGAGTTCCGGGGGTCAACGCCCCCGTGGCCCGGTCTGAGACCAGGCCTCCTGGTGGATCAGAGCCTGATCAACCAGGCTGTTGCTGCTGGCTGCACGCAAACCAACGTACGAGCCACAGCCCGGCTGATCCGGAACTGACTTTAGGTGCTTGTCCAGTGCCAGCTTGAAGACTGCCAGGGGTCTGTTGGTAATCCCCCTTATGTGTGCTGGGAGGCAGTTGAACAGTCTCGGGCCCCTGACACTTATTGTATGGTCTCTTAACGTGCTAGTGACACCCCTGCTTTTCATTGGGGGGATGGTGCATCGTCTGCCAAGTCTTTTGCTTTCGTAGTGAGTGATTTTCGTGTGCAAGTTCGGTACTAGTCCCTCTAGGATTTTCCAGGTGTATATAATCATGTATCTCTCCCTCCTGCGTTCCAGGGAATACAGGTTCAGGAACCTCAAGCGCTCCCAATAATTGAGGTGTTTTATCTCCGTTATGCGCGCCGTGAAAGTTCTCTGTACATTTTCTAGGTCGGCAATTTCACCTGCCTTGAAAGGTGCTGTTAGTGTGCAGCAATATTCCAGCCTAGATAGAACAAGTGACCTGAAGAGTGTCATCATGGGCTTGGCCTCCCTAGTTTTGAAGGTTCTCATTATCCATCCTGTCATTTTTCTAGCAGATGCGATTGATACAATGTTATAGTCCTTGAAGGTGAGATCCTCCGACATGATCACTCCCAGGTCTTTGACGTTGGTGTTTCGCTCTATTTTGTGGCCAGAATTTGTTTTGTACTCTGATGAAGATTTAATTTCCTCATGTTTACCATATCTGAGTAATTGAAATTTCTCATCGTTGAACTTCATATTGTTTTCTGCAGCCCACTGAAAGATTTGGTTGATGTCTGCCTGGAGCTTTGCAGTGTCTGCAATGGAAGACACTGTCATGCAGATTCGGGTGTCATCTGCAAAGGAAGACACGGTGCTGTGGCTGACATCCTTGTCTATGTCGGATATAAGGATGAGGAACAAGATGGGAGCGAGTACTGTGCCTTGTGGAACAGAGCTTTTCACCGTAGCTGCCTCGGACTTTACTCTGTTGACGACTACTCTCTGTGTTCTGTTAGTGAGGAAATTATAGATCCATCGACCGACTTTTCCTGTTATTCCTTTAGCACGCATTTTGTGCGCTATTACGCCATGGTCACACTTGTCGAAGGCTTTTGCAAAGTCTGTATATATTACATCTGCATTCTTTTTGTCTTCTAGTGCATTTAGGACCTTGTCGTAGTGGTCCAATAGTTGAGACAGACAGGAGCGACCTGTTCTAAACCCATGTTGCCCTGGGTTGTGTAACTGATGGGTTTCTAGATGCGTGGTGATCTTGTTTCTTAGGACCCTTTCAAAGATTTTTATGATATGGGATGTTAGTGATATTGGTCTGTAGTTCTTTGCTGTTGCTTTACTGCCCCCTTTGTGGAGTGGGGCTATGTCTGTTGTTTTTAGTAACTGTGGGACGACCCCCGTGTCCATGCTCCCTCTCCATAGGATGGAAAAGGCTCGTGATAGGGGCTTCTTGCAGTTCTTGATGAACACAGAGTTCCATGAGTCTGGCCCTGGGGCAGAGTGCATGGGCATGTCATTTATCGCCTGTTCGAAGTCATTTGGCGTCAGGATAACATCGGATAGGCTTGTGTTAATCAAATTTTGTGGCTCTCTCATAAAAAATTCATTTTGATCTTCGACTCTCAGTCTGGTTAGCGGCTTGCTAAAAACTGAGTCATATTGGGACTTGAGTAGCTCACTCATTTCCTTGCTGTCATCTGTGTAGGACCCATCTTGTTTAAGTAGGGGCCCAATACTGGACGTTGTTCTCGATTTTGATTTGGCATAGGAGAAGAAATACTTTGGGTTTCTTTCGATTTCATTTATGGCTTTTAGTTCTTCCCGCGATTCCTGACTCCTAAAGGATTCTTTTAGCTTAAGTTCGATGCTTGCTATTTCTCTGACCAGTGTCTCCCTACGCATTTCAGATATATTGACCTCTTTTAGCCGCTCTGTTATTCTTTTCCGTCGCCTGTAGAGGGAGCGCCTGTCTCTTTCTGTTTTACATCTACTCCTTTTTCTTAGAGGAATAAGCCTTGTGCATACATCGAGTGCCACCGAGTTAATCTGTTCTAGGCATAAGTTGGGGTCTGTGTTGCTTAGTATATCTTCCCAGCTTATATCGGTTAGGACTTGGTTTACTTGGTCCCACTTTATGTTTTTGTTATTGAAGTTGAATTTGGTGAATGCTCCCTCGTGACTAATCTCATTATGGCGGTCTGGGGCTCCGCGCATACATGACTGAACCTCAATTATGTTGTGATCTGAGTATATTGTTTTTGATATGGTGATATTTCTTATCAGATCATCATTGTTAGTGAAGATGAGGTCTAAGTCTGCCCGAAGTACCTAGCCATGCTAGGTGTCCTAGTGGCCCTCTCTGTAATTAGTATTTCATAACATGTAAACCACACAATATCCAGAATCTGTAAACCCCACATTGTAATCCTTATTGAGAATCAACTTGATTGATTGATTGATTGAATACAGATACCATCCGACTTACGACTAAGCTTGGTTCCGACCAACCGGTCGTAACTCAAAATGGAAGTAAGTCGAACCTTTTTAAATTGCCGACATACTGGGTAGGGCATAATGTCAAACCTTTCCTATATAAACTACCAACATAGTACCGTAATGTACAATCATTTCATTCTTTTTACCATAATTTACTTCTATTGATATATTTTAATTATTTATGTACTGTATAATATGTATACGTGGTAGTGAACTGTATTGTAAATTTTACATCACATACAGTATCATATGTTACTGTTATTTTTATGTATTGTCGACACAGTGGAATGGGAGAATACCACTGGTAGTGTTATCCTGCCAGAATGTAGTATAACCTATACCTTAAGTAAAGAGAAACAACTCTGGAACATGTGTAATACGTATCCGGCTGGGTGGCCGGATAGGTGGGTGGCCAGGTGGGTGGGTGGCCGGGTGGGTGGGTGGCCAGTTAAGTAAGTTCAATTCAAATTCAATTCAAAATTTATTCTCTATAAAGATTACAATGTTGAATTTACAGAATTTGGTTGTTGTGTGGTTTACATGTAGTTAAATAATGATTACAGAGTGTACCACTAGAACGCCTAGAATGGCTAGGCATTTCGGGCAGACTTAGTTTAATTCTTTATTTTAAAATATTACAAATTATGAGGTAAGTTGGTATTATGGCTAAGTGACTAAATACTAGTTTGTGAGTTTAGCAATGTGAATGCTTTTGTTTTGGCACAGTACATAGTTTCAGTATTGGAGTATCATAGGATTCATTATTTTAAGATTGAGATTAATATTTCTGTTTATGGTCAAATGGGTGAGTGAGTGTAAGTGTGAACCACCAGGTGGTATTCGTGTAGTTAGTTGATGGGGTTTATCAGGGAGATAAGATGTTTTCTAATGGTAGTTTTGAAGGTAATGAATGTGTCTGCAGTTCTAGAGTTCTCAGGTAGGGTGTTCCAGATTTTAGGGCCTTTGACATACATTGAATTTTTGTAAAGGTTTAGTCGGACATGGGGAATGTCGTAGAGATGTTTGTGTCTGGTGTTATGCCTGTGGGTTCATTCACAACTATCAAGAAAGTGTTTTAGGTCAAGGTTGATATTGGAGTTTCAGGTCCTGTAGATGTAGATTGCACAGTAGTAAGTGTGGATGTACTGAACAGGGAGTAAGTTTAGATCTATGAAGAGTGGGGGGGGGGTGTTGCCAGGGATGGGATTTAGTGATTATTCTTACTGCAGCTTTTTGTTGGGTTATTATTGGCTTTAGGTGTGTTGCTGCAGTTGATCCCCAAGCATAAATAGCATAGGTGAGGTATGGATAAATAAGTGAGTGGTATAGTGTGAGAAGGGCATTTTGCGGCACGTAGTATCGTATCTTGGAGAGGATCCCAACTGTTTTGGATACTTTTTTGGTTATGTGTTGGATATGGGTGCTGAAATTCAGGTTGTTGTCAAGGTATAGGCCTAGGAATTTGCGCTCATTATGTCTGGTAATTAGAGTGTTGTCGATCTTAATGTTAATTTGTGCATATCCTGCTCTGCTACCAAACATAATATAGTAGGTTTTGTCAGTGTTAAGCGTAAGTTTATTGGCTGTCATCCAAGTCGATATTTTGATCAGCTCCTCGTTAACAATGGTGTTGAGGGTGGTAAGATTAGGGTGAGAAATGACATAAGTCGTGTCGTCAGCAAAGAGAATGGGTTTCAGGTGTTGGGATACGTTTGGAAGATCATTGATGTATATGAGGAAGAGCAGGTAAGTAAGTTTATTCAGGTATACACAAATACAGTTACATAGAATTATCATACATAGCAACATATGTGTAGAGAACCTGGGATAACCCAAAAAAGTCAGACAGAGTGACTTATTTCCATTGGGGTCCTTTTACCTTATTATTATAATATAAAGGTTTTAATATTTTCTTATTATTCTATAATGAAGATAACATCTTATTATCATACTAAAAAGACTATCTACTACACAAAGGTCATTAAGACTATCTACAATACGAGGGTCAGTACTAGGAATAAGGTAAAATTTACACGTATGTTAGCTAAAAAAAATAGAGAATCATTCCCCTCCCTTTCTGTAGCTACATTCATCAGACACCTTTTGGCACTCTTCTTGAACTGGTTCATGCTATGACTGGCTTTGACATGTGCGGGTAGTCTGTTCCATTCCTTTATTGCTGTACAATAAAAGGTGTTTGAAGCCTGGCCACTGACTGTGGGTACTACAAAGTTGTGCTCTCTCCCCCTAGTACTGCTGTATAGCCCTTGTGGCTTAGCGCTTCTTTTAGATTATAATAATAATAATAATAATAATAATAATAATCCCCCTAGTACTATGATTGCTTTGGTTCCCAACCTTGACAAAATTGACAGCAAGATATTCTGGACATTGTTTGTGAGCAATTTTATAAACATGATTTATCTTCAGTTGTTTTACTCTGTCTTCAACATTCAGCATATCCAACTGCTGTAATTCATCCTGGCCTACATATTCTCTTGGTCCCAGCCCCAGGATGAATCTTACGATTTTGTTCTGGGTGATTTGCAGTCTATCTTTCAGTTTTTTTGTCAAGGCAGAGTACCAAGAAGAGCAAGCGTAATCCATATGGCACTGTATAAGGGCTAGACATAGGGTCCTGCGAGCCTCAGTAGGTAGACAATGTGCTTGTCTATACAGGAACTTCAGTCTGGCATTCGCTTTCTTTACTACACTGTTCCCTATCAATTCTCCTGACATGCATGGGTCAAAGGGGATTCGCAGATATTTTACTGATGAAACCAAAGTGATGGGCTCCCCATTACACTGGACATTAAAATTATTTACCCTTCTCAGTTTATGTTTCGTGCCAAAGAGAATGGCTTCAGTTTTCCCGAGGTGTAATGATAGTTTGTTGTCTACTAACCATTTGCTGCAGGACTCCAGTTCCAGTGACAGGGCACTGTCATCTGCATACAGTAGGAGTTTGCACTTGACACTGATAGGCATATCATTGACATAACATAAGAATAATAAGGGACCCAGAATACTACCTTGGGAACTCCACATGTTATCGGCAGGGGTTCTTATTCCGTTTTGTTGATTTTGACTATTTGTCTCCTGTTGCTAAGGTAGGACTTAAACCAGTCTACAGAACCTATACCGATAGCTTGAAGTTTCTTATATAATATATTGTGGTTGACAGTATCGAAGACCTTTTGCAGGTCTAAGGTTACCATACCTATGAGGTTCCCCTTTGACATTTCAGTTCTCAGGTTATCCATCAGATTAATTAGGGAGGTGTCGGTTGAGTAGGATCTTCTAAAGCCCGATTGATAGCTATGGAGAATGTTGTTGTCATTAAGGTACTTAACTACTTGAGAGTACACCGCCCTGTCTAGAATTTTAGATATTGTACTGAATATACTAACAGGCCTATAGTTGCTGACATCAGACCTACTATTTTTCTTAAGGGCGTAGGAGTAACTCTGGCCTCTGTGGGTGGGTGGCCAGGTGGGTGGGTGGCCAGGTGGGTGGGTGGTCAGGTGGGTGGGTGGTCGGGTGGTTGGCTGACTGGCTGACTGAATGGGGCTGTCCCTCTCTCTCTCTCTCTGTATCTCTCTCTCCGTATATCTCTCTCTCTGTATCTCTCTCTCTGTATGTCTCTCTTTCTGTATCTCTCTCTATCTGTATCTCTCTCTCACAGGTACACCTAAGGAAAGTTATCATACATAGTATAAATTACCTAGGATAACCCAATAAATCCAGACAAAGTGCTATACAGTGGATCTGTGCTCCAGAGCCCTTCTCAGTAGTACCAGTTACCAGTAACCAGTTACCAGTAACCAGATACCAGTAACCAGTTACCAGTAACCAGTTACCTGTATGACTCACTACCAATCGTCTGTGTGAATCACTGACTGTTATTCACGTTGCTGCTGACCATAAGTTTTTGAATGCCGCTCACTCCCTAGACTTCATTGGTGCTGCATTATTTCTGCGCCTTATTTTGTTGCACTTGTTCTGCAGTGAATTATTTTCTTTTATTGATATTTTTATGCATTGTTATTCTCAGTTCATTATTGTTGAGTCTCCTCTTTTTCATTTTATTATTTTTCCTGATATTGTCTTTGCATTATATTTTAATTTTGTTTATGCACTCTTAGAAAATATTTAAATTTCCCAGTTATCTCTCTTTGCATACAATTTAGTGATTTTATTTTATACTTTTTACATTAATTTACAATTTTATTAGTTAATTTCTTTATTAGCAAGAGTACAGACAGCTCATTTTGCATTTAATTCAGCCTCCAGTAATATTTTTACTTGTAAATTTCAATGTGTTTCTTTAGTCCATTAGTCCCTTATATTGAGTTGTTCTTCCTCTTGCAGTGTATCTTAGACATTTTTTTTATTACTTCTGCGGAATTCGTTACATCTCTTTTATTTCAATTTTAGAATTTTGTGTCATTTTATTATTCATTATTTTTGCCTTCTTTGTTCTCGTGCAACTTCTTTGTCATTATGTCTCACATACCGTCAAGTGTTACTTTAGTGAATGTCGACACTCAGACCTCTCAGGCTACTGCTGCTCCTGTCATCAGTCCTCATAATTCCTCATCGACTGACAGACCGACCCAGACACTGAGACACTATAGTTTTACTCGTGATTCCCTTGATGCGTTACCTTTATTCAATAGCCATGTACATAGTCTTGAAGCATGGTTTACTGCCATTCTCGTGTTAATGCTCTATTTGACGGTACTCCTTCAGGGGAAAGTCTTATCAGACTTGCGAAAGAAGCTCTTCATCGGTCCCCTGCTGCCATTCACGTTGTTGATCTCCTTGAAATGCGAGACTTCAGGAATCTTACTAAGTGGTCACAATATGAGGAACTGATTCCTTGTTTCCTTGTACCAGTAAAAACAGCTGTTCCATATGTCGTTCTTAGGGAACTAGTGAATGCTACACCCATGACTAATGAATCGTTGAGCGCATTTGATGTTAGATTAGATAAACTTTTATCATCACTTATCAATGCTGTCCAGTCCTCAGCTATTGTTCCTGATGAGGATAAACCATCCACAGCATCATTTGCTAAAATAGCAGCTTTTGGAGCAATTAAAGAACTAATGCCGCCTGCTTCCTTGTGTGCTTATGAGGCTAATCCTCCAACTGTGACGATGGAACCACTTACAGCCCTAAATCATGTACGTTCCTTGTGCCCCCTGGGCACTTTCCCATGTATCAAAAGTAATTTCACACCTATGTCTCAGTCTGCACCACCTCTTGTTTGCGCCACAGAGACAAATCGTGGTCATCAACCATCGTAGCAATCACCAAGAACCAGTGTACAGAGTCTTTATAAACCTCATAGTATTCATAGTACATTCAGTAACCATAGTCAGCGGACTTGTTACAACTGTGGTTTCCATGGCCATATTGCAATTAATTGTCCTGATAGTCACCCTAAGAGGCGTCGTACTGATGATGAGTATCAGTCAGGTCTTCCCTACTGTACTTATCATAGAATGCATGGACATGACACATCTGAGTGCAATGCTTTCTACAACCTTCAGTACTCTAGAACTTTCCGTGGCCGTTCCAACCGCAGAACCAGGAGAGGAAACAGAGGTCGTGATTCTCAGACTAACCAGAACCAGGCTCCTTCCAATTCAGGGGAATTCGAGCGCCCAAGTCAAACCGTCCCATGGTGACAGTAGGTGATAATGAGTATGACATCCCCGTTCACAATTCCTTTGAAGCCTTAAGCAGTCTCGAGAATGACAATCCCGCTGATGATGTTGCTTCACACGTCTCTGACATAGATGATTTTGGGGATGAAGTGGAACAAATCTTTTCTGATGACAGCCCTCCTTTTTGTTTGCATATAACTTCCAATGCAACAATAGGCCCTATAGTGCAAGCATCTGTTGATAATGCTCCTGTTCATTTGTTCATGGACTCTGGTGCACAAGTCAATATTATCAGGTCTAGTTTGTTTAGGGATAAGCAGTTACGACATGTCCTTCTCGTAGAACTGACTCACGTGTCCTCCCTTAGCGGAGTAGCTGGTTCTCACCTGCGTGTCCGAGGTTGGACTTCCCTCACCTTTTCTTTCTAAGGTAGAGACTTTACTGCTTCCTTCCTTATTGTAGACAAGATTACTTTCCCTGGTGATCTTCTACTGGGATTTGCTTCCATGCAAGACTTACGCATTGTATTGATGGCATGCCCAAATTGATGACTTGATCATACCATTTTGGGGTTACCAGCTTGGATCCGAGATCTCCCATACTTCTGCAGAGTACGATGTTCGGATTAAGTCCTTACAAGCCAGTGCATTTTCCAGTAGCGTACTCAAGTGGTCAGGCACTGGTGATCCTGTCACTCCTGTCTGTGTTCCACCTGCAACTTCAGGCTTGCAAGATAGTGTCCAGTTACCTCAAGTGTCCGAAGACGCAGTGTCCAGTTACCTCAAGTGTCCGAGGACACAGTGTCCAGTTACCTCAAGTGTCCGAGGACGCTCTGACTACCTTGAGTGCTGAGCCTATTCCTGCAATGTCTGCTAGTTCAAGTAGTAGTTTCTCCACAGGGGACGCCTTGTCGGTAAACGATTACTTGCAACTAGTAATGACATCTCTTGTTCATGTCATATGCCATCTGCAGAAAGATGTTTCTGTCATGGCTAGTGCCCTCACTAGAGTGTCTGTTGTTGTTCCTAGTGTTCCAGATGGTGATAACATTCTAGTTGACATTGATTCCTGCAAAGTAAAGAGTTTATTTGTTGAGCCATCTTTACATGTTGTAAGAGATAGTAAGATCCATTTCTTCCTAGCTAACACTTCTGGTCACAGTGTTCGTCTCAGAGCAAATACAAATCTTGTAGACCTTGTTCACTATCCTTACCCTGTTCAGGTAGAGGATGAGTTGTCACCTGACCAGTGGGTTGGTGCTATTTCTACCAGGGAGACCTCATCCACTTCACTGGATCAATCCGTTCCACAAGTTGAGGAGAAAGACTTAGCTCCCACTGACTTCCCAGATGAGGTCAAGCATTTGTTGACTCTGTTGAACAAACGTCATAAAGCCATTTCCTTACCAGGTGAGAAGATGGGCATAACGAACTTATTGTCCCATTGTATCCCACTTGAACCTGGTACTAGACCTATCTATATACCTGCGTACAGAATGCCTCATTCACAAGTTGCTGTCGCAGAAGAATTGATCAATCAAATGCTTGATGATGGAGTCATTGCACCTAGCAATTCACCTTGGAATGCGCCCTTGATCCTAGTACCTAAGAAGGATGGTACTTGGCACCCAGTGATTGATTTTAGGAAGTTAAATGCAAAAACTATTCCAGATCACTTCCCACTTCCTGTACTGGGTGATCTTTTATGTAACATCGGAGAAAACAAAGTCTTTTCAACCCTGGACTTGTTACAAGGGTTTGGCAAGTCCCTCTTCGCGAGGACAGCCAAGAGCTAACTGCATTCTCCACTCCTACAGGCCATTATCACTTCCTCTGTATGGCCTTTGGTTTACAATCCTCCCCTATCACATTCTCAAGGCTCATGACTAATATCTTTAGAAGTCTCATAGGTAATGCACTCATGGTGTACTTAGATGACGTAATCGTTATGCCTAAAGATGTGGATACACACATGAAGACTTTATGTAGTACTTGGTAAGCTTGAGGAAGCCAATTTAAGGATCAAACTGTCTAAATGTCAATTTTTCAGATTGGAAATCAAGTTTCTTGGTCATGTAGTCACGCCTAGAGGTGTTACGACTGATCAAGGTAAAGTAACTGCAGTACTAAATTTTCCAACTCCCAAAACTGCTGATGCCGTAAGATCCTTTGTGGGCTTAGCAGGTTTTTATAATCTTTCATTGCCAATTTTTCTTCCATAGCTGCTCCTCTAACTGAGTTGCTTAAGAAAGATGCCTTCCAAACTCTAAAAGCTAACATCTGCTCCAATTTTGAAATTTCCAGATTTTTCTAAGCCCTTCTTTCTTACAACTGATGCTAGTTCTATTGGCATAGGTGTCGTACTAGCCCAGAAGACTGATGGCAAGTACAACGCAGTTGCATTTGCTAGCCGAGTCCTTATGAAGGCTGAACGTAATTATACAGTAACTGAGCAAGAAGCTTCAGCAATAGTATGGTCTTTAAAGCACTCCCGAGACATTATTTATCAGTACTCTGTTCATGCCTTGACAGACCATGCTCCACTGATACCTTTATTCCAGAACAAACAACCTACTGGAAGGTTAGCCAGATGGACCATGACTATCCAAGAGTTCAATCCTACCTTTGAACACTTACCTGGCAGGTCAAATGTAGTTGCAAATGCTTTATCGCGACATGTTAGTATAGTAACTGCAGACCCTCCATTTACTGCTGAGGATGTAAAGAATGCTCAACGAACAGATTCCATGTGGTCTGGTGTGATTCAATTCCTGCTCCAGGAAGATCTTATTCTGACTGTGAAGCCACCAGCACCCATCAGTGGCTTTGTCATGAAACAAGAATTACTGTATCGAACAGCTGAGTTGGATACTCCTAGCAGAAGAGTATACCAGTTAGTAATTCCACAGTCACTAGTGAATGTTACATTACAGCTAGTTCACGATGTACCAGGTGTTGCACACCCTGGTATGGATTGTTCAGTAAAACAAGCCAGATCGAAATACTTTTGGCCTTGTATGGCAACTAATATTTCTGAGTATGTTAAGAAATGTAGTGTCTGCATGTAACATAAAGGTAATGCTAATGGTCCTAATCCAATCCAAGTGTATCCAACTACTAGCGAACTGTGGGAAAGAGTTGCACTAGATTTGTTAACTAATTTCCAATGTTCCCTCCAGGGCAACAAACATCTGTGTGTTATGGTAGACCATTTCACCAGATATTGTGAGTTAGTTCCTGTTGCAGATAAGACTGCCGAGACAGTGGCTAAAGCATTTGAAGAACGCATTATCTGCAGGCATACCACCCTTAAGTCCCTAGTAACAGATAATGGAGGTGAATTCTGTAATGAGATTCTTGAAAATTTGTGTACCTTGTACAAGATCTCTAAATCCACCACTGTTCCTCATCATCCTGCCAGCAATGGGTTAGCAGAACGAACCAATAAGAAAGTACTTGATGTCTTGAGAGCCACTATCAATCCCAACAGTGAAATTTGGGATGAAGTTATACCTGATGTGCAGTGTGCTATAAATTCTGCTTACAATGTTTCCATAGGTGACACTCCACATTATGCATTGTATGGTGTGGATAAACGTTTGCCTTTTGAGTTGTTATATTCTAACCCAAAATCAAATTACAACCCTGATGATTTAATAGCAACTCGTACCAGCCTAGCTCAAAGCGTCTTTAGAAGAATCCATGAAACATTTCATATATCAACAGCAGAATTTACAAGAGTCGCAAACACTCGAGCAAAGTAGGTTCGAGAGTTATGCTGACTAACTTTAACAAAAAGTCTGCAATGCCTAAGCTTGATCAAAAGTTTGTTGGTCCTTATCGAGTAGTCGAACATATCACTCGCAATAAGTATAAGGTTAGAGAAATTAGTACTGGTGAGTATAAATAATCGCATTTAAATCATATGAAGTTAGTATGTGATGATAATGATGTTCTAACCCAGACTAATGTGACTCTGACAATCCTCCTGATCCTGTACTCTCTACCTCTAATACTCAGTCAGACGATCAACCTGAATGTCGTTATTCCCTACGTACATGACAGGTATTGAGAAATCCTCAAGTATCATTTGTAACTACCAATTCAAATTTGCCTCAATTATTATTATTATAATCAAAAAGAAGCGCTAAGCAGATTTGCTTCAAATATGGCATGAGTCAGCCAGTGCAACAGAGTTTGATCCTCCCAGAGATGACACCCATTCTGCATAAGAGGGAAAAGTTCAACAGATAAGAGTAGCGAATGAGTTTATGGTAACAATAGTTTGATTGCCGGCTACTTGTTAAGGGAGGGTAAGTCTAGCTCCTGCTATCCCCTCCCCCCCGAAAGGTGACGTGTGGGGCTCCAGCCAATAATACTGGTAATACTGTCTGAAGTTGTTACAGGGCTGAGTAAGCCTTCACACTGCATATATCAATCTCGACTTAGCAGAGTTGGGGTTAAACGTAGATAACCTGTATAGATGAATAATTACAGTATCAACTTATCAGTATTCAAGAATTTTTTGTGTGTGTTAACGTTCTCTCCAAATTCTGAGATTTAACGGTCTAGATTTGAGTGCACCAAGTCTGCCTTTCTGTTAAACACTTCTTTCTTTGTATACATTTCTTCCTCAGAATCCGTAGATCACATGAATACAGATCGATCGATCAATTTTTTTTTATCACTTCTATTGTGTAATCCCAATGTTGAGTCTCATTCAATGAGTTGTGCTATATCATACCTTTTAATGCATTACAGTTTCATTACAGTAAGTTTCATTGTAGTCAATTACATAAGCTTCCATTCCAATATTCTACTTATGTATGTTATAATGTTCAATTGTTGTGTACTTTGACATTGTATAGAATCAGCCCAAGCCGTACGCCCGCCATCTCTAGTTTGTATTAGCTGTATGTCGGCACGACATACGTTAGCCTCGCCGAGCTCTCAGTAGTACCAGTTACCAGTATGACTCACTACCAACCACCTGTGTGAATCACTGACTGTTATTCACGTCGCTGCTGACCATAGCATGTTTTTGAACGCTGCTCTCCCCCTAGACTTCACTGGTGGGGCAGTCTTAAGATAGAGAGCAGAGAGGCAGGGTGGCATGGCTTCCCTACTTTCTGTTATAATTATACATACTAACCAGAATAAGTGAGTGTTCTTACCCAATCCACGTATCGAACCCCCATATGACACCCTAAATTGAAAATAATATTAATAATAATTATTATTGCAATAATACATATGTACTAATATTAATAATAATAATATTATTAAACTATAATATAATAATCATGTCCACTCATTATTTACCTTAAAATATCTGAAGTCTTAATGTAGAGTGAGAGGTGAGTGAACAAGATTTAATGAATAAATGAGAGAAGGAATGAGAGTGTAGAAGGTTCACGAGTTATGTAAACAAATGTTGTTGTTGTTGTTGTTGCCAGCCCGGACACGAATGGTTTTTGTTCACTCTGTCTGCCGACCAGAAAAACATCTCATATTTGTTAATTAATATGTTTATATGTTATGTAGCATGTTTATTACATAATTTTGAAAAAAAATCATAGATGGATTAAGCAAAATGTCTATTTTAACATTTTATACATATTTAATATGCCTCAGTGATTAATATTGTGTTATTATCATTATTAATATGGCATCTTCAAGACCAATTATACTCTTAATGAGTGGCTCTGAGACAGACAAGCAGACAGAAAGACAGACACAGATCGACAGAAAAAGAGACACATAGGTAGACAGAAAGACACACAGATAGACAGGCACACACACACAGGAAGACAGACACACAGGTAGACAGAAAGACAGACACACAGGTAGACATAAAGACAGACACACAGGTAGACAGAAAGACACACACACAGGTAGAGAGAAAGACAGACACACAAGTTTACCTAGAGTTTACCTGGAGAGAGTTCCGGGGGTCAACGCCCCCGCGGCCCGGTCTGAGACCAGGCCTCCTGGTGGATCAGAGCCTGATCAACCAGGCTGTTGCTGCTGGCTGCACGCAAACCAACATACGAGCCACAGCCCGGCTGATCCGGAACTGACTTTAGGTGCTTGTCCAGTGCCAGCTTGAAGACTGCCAGGGGTCTGTTGGTAATCCCCCTTATGTGTGCTGGGAGGCAGTTGAACAGTCTCGGGCCCCTGACACTTATTGTATGGTCTCTTAACGTGCTAGTGACACCCCTGCTTTTCATTGGGGGGATGGTGCATCGTCTGCCAAGTCTTTTGCTTTCGTAATGAGTGATTTTCGTGTGCAAGTTCGGTACTAGTCCCTCTAGGATTTTCCAGGTGTATATAATCATGTATCTCTCCCTCCTGCGTTCCAGGGAATACAGGTTTAGGAACCTCAAGCGCTCCCAATAATTGAGGTGTTTTATCTCTGTTATGCGCGCCGTGAAAGTTCTCTGTACATTTTCTAGGTCGGCAATTTCACCTGCCTTGAAAGGTGCTGTTAGTGTGCAGCAATATTCCAGCCTAGATAGAACAAGTGACCTGAAGAGTGTCATCATGGGCTTGGCCTCCCTAGTTTTGAAGGTTCTCATTATCCATCCTGTCATTTTTCTAGCAGATGCGATTGATACAATGTTATGGTCCTTGAAGGTGAGATCCTCCGACATGATCACTCCCAGGTCTTTGACGTTGGTGTTTCGCTCTATTTTGTGGCCAGAATTTGTTTTGTACTCTGATGAAGATTTAATTTCCTCATGTTTACCATATCTGAGTAATTGAAATTTCTCATCGTTGAACTTCATATTGTTTTCTGCAGCCCACTGAAAGATTTGGTTGATGTCTGCCTGGAGCTTTGCAGTGTCTGCAATGGAAGACACTGTCATGCAGATTCGGGTGTCATCTGCAAAGGAAGACACGGTGCTGTGGCTGACATCCTTGTCTATGTCGGATATAAGGATGAGGAACAAGATGGGAGCGAGTACAGACACGCAGGTAGACAGAAAGACAGACACACAGGCAGACAGAAAGACACACACACAGGTAGACAGAAAGACAGACACACAGGTAGAGAGACAGATAAAAAGACATACAGAGATACAGACAGACACAGATATACAGGCAGACAGATACAGACAGGTTTATGTGCAACAGTGAAAACAAATAGAGAGTTCAAGAGTAAGAGCCTTTCCAGTGCAAGATTCAGACTTCATCTTAGGGGCCATGGTGAAATTTACTGTCCAGTTAGTACAGTTAATACAGTATGATGCTGCTGATAGGGCAGGGTTACTCAAACTGATGCTGCCTACATGACGCATTGCCGCCTCGAGTATCGTCAAATATTGTACAGTGGTGTGCATCAGCTGGCCCAGCCCAGCTGCCACATGCATGGTCGTAAGTCGAGTGGACGTATGTCGAGCAGGTCGTAAGGCGGATGCTAGGTGTATTATTATTAAACAATAATATAATAATCGTGTTCACTCAGTACTTACCTTAAAATACCTGTAGTCTTATTGTAGAGTGAAAGGTGAGCAAACAAGATTAAATAAATAAACGAGAGAGAGAATTAGAGTGTAGAAGGTTTGTGAGTTTTGTAAACAAACTAGTTGATGTTGTTGTTGTTGTTGTTGTTGTTGCCAGCCCGGACACGAATGGTTTTTGTTCACTCTGTCAAGCCAACCAGAAAAACATCTGATATTTGTATGTTATGTAGCATGTTCATTATATAATTTTGAAAAAAATAGTCATAGATGAATTAAGCAGAATGTCTATATTTTCGTTTTATGCACATTTAATGCACCTCAGTAATTATTATTATTATTATTAATAGTACATACATATTATTGTAATAGTAATAATAATAATTATTAATATTATTATTAATTTAGGGCACTGGAGCATAGATTCAGTGTATAGCACTTTGTCTGGATTTTTTGGGTTATCCTGGGTAATTTATACTATGTATGATAACTTTACTTGAGAGAGAGAGAGAGAGAGACAAAGTACTACCTGCAACACATTAGTACAAGTAAACCAACTCCTCCACTGAAGTGAATATAAGTAATATCAGTGATATTTAAGTGTGGTATGGTGAAGATATGGTGTGAGTGAGGGGACAGCAGCAGGCCTTAGGAGTGACGTCACTATTGCCTTCACAGTGAGCATCTAATATATGTGTTTTGTGCTTTATAACAACGTGACTGGTACAATGCAACATAGTGATTTGTGTAACATCTTCCATTAGTGGAAAAGTGGATAGCATAAACAGTGTTTATTAAGTGATAGTGAGAAGGCAACACTTCCAGCTCATGGCCCACTGCCTTCCCTCACTACCCACCCCGCTATAAACACCCCCACCCACGATACTCCACCCCACCCACGATACTCCACCCCACCCACGATACCACCACGCACCCTCTCTCTCCTGTGAACTTAATTGCAAACCTACAAGCCTCCTCTGGGATGACTTCACATCACAAAATAGCAAGAATATCTACGCTATCTGGCTATTGTCCCAGTAGTTACTGCAGTGTTTGTGGGTATACCACAAGGGGCAAAATTTTTCTTAGATGTAAGGAACCTACTTGTTCCAACTACTGCCACACAGATTGCATTCTAGAAGAAGAATTTTGTTGCAGCCAGCTGAAAATTTCAGAAAATTGAAGGATATCCATAGTTCTGTGGTATATGTGGATACAAGCCTGGAGCTACAGGAGGAAGGTTCAGAAGTCCTACCTCAGGGACTTCTGTCCAAGGATCAAGACTGCCCTCTTGGGCTGTGTTGTAAAGTTGCAGCTAAGATAATCCATCACAGGGAAGTACTTCATGAGCTCCTCAAATCATTCGATAACCTCCAAGCTATTGTAGAAGGTCAGTGCAAGTCGACATCAAGTGACGTAAGCTGCTCAGCTGATGGTGACACTATTGACAAAGACTGGAAGTCTCACACTGAGCTTAACTCAGGGGTAAACAACTGGTGGAATTCTGTTATCGCTAAGGTCCCACAGACTGACAGAGTTCAAAACACTACCTTTGGGAATTCTAACACAATTCCTCTGACCACCACAGAGGGAACAAATCCTCTTTCCAGCAACGAGGGAAGCCTTGGATCTGTTAATTCTCCTACACCTGACATCTCTGCTTCAGCCACTGCCAGTCCACTTGACAGTGCACATACCATCTCTGATCCTACACCTGTCAGCACACCTGCCAACACTATTCCAGAATCTGGCAGCAGTGCTTCATCAGCAAGTTCTGAGTCAGGAGTTTCTTCATCAGAGATTGGTGCAGTTAATAATCAGCGATCTGTCACTTCACCTGATCACCTACTGCGCCAAAGTACGAACAGCAGGGACACATCTGTCAGAACTGGTAGAGGACGGGGCAAAAGATGTGGAAGAGGACATGGAGGAGGAAGACATCTACAGTCGTCTCACCCTCCACTAACACAGTTCCAGCAGCAGAACCTGAGGACAAATCTGCAAAACACAGGAGGTGCAATAAATCATAGACCACCCTCCCAGGCACCTAGGCTGTGCTCTGTCACTGGAAGGGGCACACTGCCAACAACTGCCTGCGAGATACCAGGAGCAATTACTGCTACAAGAAAGGACATCAGGAGGACCAGTGTAGGAAGAAAAAGGAAAAATGACAGACAGGACCACCTGTTTAGAGACCTGTTCTCAGAACAAACCAGCAGGATCTCTGAATTGGTGAACACTCTCACACGTCACCCACTCAGCTACTCCTATCCCAGCCCAGCAGGTGGTATTGTGCCTTATACAAGACCACAGACCTACATCCCTGCAGCTGCCTCATTACCCTACCTCTCTCAAGGGCAGGCACCTTACATGCCCTACACACCCACCACCTCAAGCTGACCACATCATCATGAGGAGCCAGTCTATCAGCATCCTGTCGGCCAACATTAGAGGTTTCATTACTAATGGAGAGCTCACACATAGTTTTTTGAACACTCGACGTCCCGGCATGATAGCTGTTGTTGAAACATTTTTGAATGACAGGACTCCAGAAAATTTTGCAAGAATTGTTGGCTACACCTCATGGAAGAGAAGAGACAGGCAAGGGCAAGGAGGAGGTGTTGCTGTGTGCGTCTCTAAAAGTGTTCATGTCCAGCACATATGATCTTGAAATGATGTTCTTCAAGCTCTGCATAAACACTAGTACCTCTGTACTAGCATGTGCAATGTACAGACCTCAGTGGCAACATGCAGACCCCATCAACTTCCTAATGGAAAATATTGACTCCCTTCTGCTACAACACAACTGTCAACATATCATAATTGTTGGTGACCTCAACCAGCACCTTATACAGAGGGACTTTGATGACCTTCTTGCAGTGTTTTACATGAGAAACTTTGTTGATTTCCCTACTCACATCTCTGGCTCCTCCCTTGACCCAGTAGTGAGTGATCTGCCAGAAGGCATAGTCACATATCAACCCCTCGGCTATGTTGGATTGTCTGACCACAAGGCTGTTTTTACGACACTTAAGATCCCAACAGAATGAGGTGAGGAGTCCACACGCACAACCTGGCTATGGGAAAGAGATAATTGGCCAGCCCTTCGCTCTGAGCTCACCACCACCGATTGGAATGCTCTTCTCCAAGGGGATGTTGACAACCAAGTGAAAGCCTTCACTGGACACATCCTTAATCTACAACAAGAACACATTCCTCACATGCAATATGTGACGAAGCCTACAGATCAGCCTTGGTTTGGCTTTCATTGTAGAGAGGCTGCTACTGCTAAGTACAAAGCATGGCGAAGGTATAAGAGACATCCTACCACCTATAACAGGAACTTACACATGAAAGCCTGTAGGCATATGGGTGACGTTCAAAAGTGGGCCATTGCTAAATGGGAGGTGAACACTAAAAGAAAGCTAGCATCAGGTAGGGTAGGCTCCAAAACCTGGTGGTCCCTGGTCATAGACAGACAAGGTTATCTGCCTGATGAACTCATTCCACCTCTAAATCGACAGGATGGGACCACCTCTACTAGTAATCAAGAGAAGGCGGACCTCTCTGCTGAACACTTTGCTACCAAAATGCAAGTTCCTGATCCAGCAAGGGACCCTCCTTGGCTAGCTGGAAGAACTGTGTCAAAACTGTCAGCTGTGACAATAAGGCAGGAGGAGCTGCATTTCCTTCTTAAATCGCTTGACCAAAAAAGGCTGTGGGCCAGACAAGTTGAACCCAAGATTGCTGAGAAGATGTGCAGACCAGCTAGCAGCACCTCTAACTCACATCTTTCAGCACTGCTTAGTACAGTGTAAATGGCCCTCTCTATGGAAAGAGGCAAATGAAGTCACTGTTCACAAAAAGAAGAGCAGAGCAGAAATCAGCAACTCCAGACCAGTGTCATTCCTGTCAATCACTGGTAAGATCCTTGAGACAATAATCTCAAGACAAATGACAGTTTTTTGACTACCACTCACTACTTTGTGATCATCAATATGGCTTCAGGAAAGGATACTCTGCTGCTGATCTGTTGTTAAACCTCTCCACGAAGTGGCACCAGTCACTGGATGAATCCAAAGTCAGCTGTGTGGTAGCACTGGACATTGCTGGTGCTTTCGACCGGGTGTAGCACCAGGGCCTCTTAGCAAAACTTCAAGCACTGGGAATTGCAGGCTCTATGCTATGTCTCCTCAGTGATTACCTTCCTGGTAGATCACTAAGTGTAGTTCTCAATGGAATGGAAACAGCAAGACATCCTATTTGGGCAAGTGTTCCACAAGGAAGCGAACTGGGACCATTGTTATGGAATGTCTACTTCAACGACCTTCTTCATCTCATCCCAGAATCACATGCATATGCAGATGACTGCACACTGACATTCACTTATCCAAGAGAAGAAATGCCAGCTGCTCTAAGCTACATCAACCACCAGCTAAGAGCTATATCAGCTTGGGGAAATAGATAGCAAGTAACATTTGCACCTGAGAAAATGCAAATGATGATGGTCTCTTGGCACCATGATGGTAATGCTGGTGCAGTGGTAAGGATGAATGGGAGGGTGTTGGCACCTGGAGAAGAAGTTGATATCCTTGGGGTGAAATTTGACTCCAAACTAACCATGAAGAACCATGTTGTAAATCTAGCAAACAAGGCAGCCAGGAAGCTTACAGCACTTTGCCGTATCTAGCATCTGTTTGACAGTAGGGGTTGCAAGGTTCTGTACGAGGCACAAGTACGCTCGCACCTTGAGTATGCCCCACTTTCTTGGTTTGCCTGCCCCCCCCCTCTCATCTTCGACTGCTTGACAGAGTGGAGAACAGAGCAAGACGTCTCATCTCTCGCCTGGACCCATCCTGGATAGATCTGTCATTTCAGCAGAGCCTTCAACACAGGAGGGATGTGGGTGGCCTTACTGTTATGTACAAGGCCAATATTGTCAAAGTACCACACTTGGATCCACTTCGAGGACAGCGTGAAACAAGCTTTTATGCCACAAGACGGGCAGAAAACAGCAACTTCACTCTGGCTATACCCTTCTCCAGAACATCACTCCATCTGAGATCATATATACCCAGGATGACTCGAGTATGGAACATATTCGTACAGCATAATGATGTAAGCGAGATAACGTCAGTTGATCAAATGAAAATGCTGGCCCACAGATGGTTCCAACTTTATCCTGTTCCCTACTTGTATGTTTCATAATAAAAATGCTTTCAAATGAGCTGATGTAGGTAACAGCTCTTAGCTTGCCAATAACGTTAGGAATCCTTAACCTGTAAATAGCTTGTCAATAAAGCTAGGGATCCTTAACAAAAAAAAAAAAAGAGGGAGAGAGAGAGAGAGAGAGATACAGATACAGCCACTTTCAGCCAGCCAACCTCTTCAAGGGGGGCTCCTTGGCGTGGTGAAGGGCTCTTGGTCTTAGGAATTAGACCTGTCGGTCTCGTTCCTCAGACCGAACCTAATTACCCCCAATCCCCCCTTCCCTCTCCCATCCTCCCCATCTTCCCCTTTTTCCTTTCCTCCTCCTCCTCCCCACCCCTCCTTTTTGCCCTTCCTTTTTGGCCTTTAGGATTTTTTTCCCACAGGCACGCTAGTTCCTAGGTAGGGGAAAGGGTACCGGGGTCCATCCCATTCCGTTGAGGTTCTTGGTGGTGGCATAGTTTGCCGTGGAATCTGGGTTGCCTGGGGATGTCCCGATCCCTATCGAGTATCCCGGATGGTGGCTTTGGGTGTCTTTCGGGCGACGGGTGTATCTCTGGAGGCTGCCTTTCGGATTCTGGGGGTGGTGGCCAAAGGAGGTATGCTTTGTGGCAGATATCTGGCCGCCCTCTATTTTGTCCACCGAGGTAGCTCGGCAGATGTGAGGTTGCTATCCCGGATTGCTGGTTTACTGGCATGATGGTAGGGTATGGCATGGGTTCCATGCTGCATCTGCGCTACTTGCGGTGCTGATGTCATCTTGGGCACGGAGGGAGATTTCTGGCCCTTTCATTCTTCCTAAGAACTATCCCTCCCCAGTCCCCCCCTTTTTTTATTCTTTTTTTTTTTATTTTTTTTTCTTCTTTCTTTTTTTTTCTTAAAAACAAAAAGAAAGAAGTAACCAAGCCATTGAAACCCTAGTCCATGAACCTGCTACCCCCGGGCCCCTTCTTGATACCGCACCCCGTTCTGACCCCGCCTCATCTTTGGACTGCTCTTTGGACACTCCTAATGCCTCTGTACCTGTTGCTGGTACTGTTTCCTCACCCGTTTCAGATACTGAGGTCTCTACTGACTCCTTCGATTTATCTTCTCGTTCTTCTCAGAAAAGATCGACACGTCCTGCACTCCCTTTCCATGCTCAGTTTCAGAATGCACAATTGACTAAATTCTCCACTTTATGACCGCCATGATGGTTAAAATATTTTTTTCATGCTCTTAAGAGCGGTACCTGGAGTTTACCTGGACAGAGTTCCGGGGGTCAACGCCCCCGCGGCCCGGTCTGTGACCAGGCCTCCTGGTGGATCAGAGCCTGATCAACCAGGCTGTTGCTGCTGGCTGCACGCAAACCAACGTACGAGCCACAGCCCGGCTGGTCAGGAACCAACTTTAGGTGCTTGTCCAGTGCCAGCTTGAAGACTGCCAGGGGTCTGTTGGTAATCCCCCTTATGTATGCTGGGAGGCAGTTGAACAGTCTCGGGCCCCTGACTCTTATTGTATGGTCTCTTAATGTGCTAGTGACACCCCTGCTTTTCATTGGGGGAATGTTGCATCGTCTGCCAAGTCTTTTGCTTTCGTAGTGAGTGATTTTCGTGTGCAAGCTCGGTACTAGTCCCTCTAGGATTTTCCAGGTGTATATAATCATGTATCTCTCCCGCCTGCGTTCCAGGGAATACAGGTTCAGGAACCTCAAGCGCTCCCAGTAATTGAGGTGTTTTATCTAGGTTATGTGTGCCGTGAAGGTTCTCTGTACATTTTCTAGGTCAGCAATTTCACCTGCCTTGAAAGGTGCTGTTAGTGTGCAGCAATATTCCAGCCAAGATAGAACAAGTGACCTGAAGAGTGTCATCATGGGCTTGGCATTCCTAGTTTTGAAGGTTCTCATTATCCATCCTGTCATTTTTCTAGCAGATGCGATTGATACAATGTTATGGTCCTTGAAGGTGAGATCCTCCGACATGATCACTCCCAGGTCTTTGACATTGGTGTTTCGCTCTATTTTGTGGCCAGAATTTGTTTTGTACTCTGATGAAGATTTAATTTCCTCGTGTTTACCATATCTGAGTAATTGAAATTTCTCATCGTTGAACTTCATATTGTTTTCTGCAGCCCACTGAAAGATTTGGTTGATGTCCGCCTGGAGCCTTGCAGTGTCTGCAATGGAAGACATTGTCATGCAGATTCGGGTGTCATCTGCAAAGGAAGACACGGTGCTGTGGCTGACATCCTTGTCTATGTCGGATATGAGGATGAGGAACAAGATGGGAGCGAGTACTGTGCCTTGTCGAACAGAGCTTTTCACCGTAGCTGCCTCGGACTTTACTCTGTAGACGACTACTCTCTGTGTTCTGTTAGTGAGGAAATTATAGATCCATCGACCGACTTTTCCTGTTATTCCTTTAGCGCGCATTTTGTGCGCTATTACGCCATGGTCACACTTGTCGAAGGCTTTTGCAAAGTCTGTATATATTACATCTGCATTGTTTTTGTCTTCTAGTGCATTTAGGACCTTGTCGTAGTGATCCAATAGTTGAGACAGACAGGAGCGACCTGTTCTAAACCCATGTTGCCCTGGGTTGTGTAACTGATGGGTTTCTAAATGGGTGGTGATCTTACTTCTTAGGACCCTTTCAAAGATTTTTATGATATGGGATGTTAGTGCTATTGGTCTGTAGTTCTTTGCTGTTGCTTTACTGCCCCCTTTGTGGAGTGGGGCTATGTCTGTTGTTTTTAGTAACTGTGGGACGACCCCCGTGTCCATGCTCCCTCTCCATAGGATGGAAAAGGCTCGTGATAGGGGCTTCTTGCAGTTCTTGATGAACACAGAGTTCCATGAGTCTGGCCCTGGGGCAGAGTGCAAGGGCATGTCATTTATCGCCTGTTCGAAGTCATTTGGCGTCAGGATAACATCGGATAGGCTTGTGTTAATCAAATTTTGTGGCTTTCTCATAAAAAATTAATTTTGATCTTCGACTCTCAGTCTGGTTAGCGGCTTGCTAAAAACTGAGTCATATTGTAGCTCACTCATTTCCTTGCTGTCATCTGTGTAGGACCCATCTTGTTTAAGTTGGGGCCCAATACTGGACGTTGTTCTCGATTTTGATTTGGCATAGGAGAAGAAATACTTTGGGTTTCTTTCGATTTCATTTATGGCTTTTAGTTCTTCCCGCGATTCCTGACTCCTAAAGGATTCTTTTAGCTTAAGTTCGATGCTTGCTATTTCTCTGACCAGTGTCTCCCTACGCATTTCAGATATATTGACCTCTTTTAGCCGCTCTGTTATTCTTTTCCGTCGCCTGTAAAGGGAGCGCCTGTCTGTTTCTGTTTTACATCTACTCCTCCTTTTTCTTAGAGGAATAAGCCTTGTGCATACATCGAGTGCCACCGAGTTAATCTGTTCTAGGCATAAGTTGGGGTCTGTGTTGCTTAGTATATCTTCCCAGCTTATATCGGTTAGGACTTGGTTTACTTGGTCCCACTTTATGTTTTTGTTATTGAAGTTGAATTTGGTGAATGCTCCCTCGTGACTAATCTCATTATGTCGGTCTGGGGCTCCGCACATACATGACTGAACCTCAATTATGTTGTGATCTGAGTATATTGTTTTTGATATGGTGACATTTCTTATCAGATCATCATTGTTAGTTAAGATGACGCCTAGTGTATTCTCCAGTCTAGTAGGCTCTATTATTTGCTGGTTTAAATTGAATTTTGTGCAGAGATTTAAAAGCTCTCGTGAGTGTGAGTTTTCATCAGAGCTGCCTCCTGGTGTTATTACTGCAACAATATTATTTGCTATATTCCTCCATTTTAGGTGCCTTAAGTTGAAATCCCCCAGGAGCAAGATGTTGGGTGCAGGAGCTGGAAGGTTTTCCAGACAGTGGTCAATTTTTAACAGCTGTTCCTGGAATTGCTGGGATGTTGCATCTGGAGGCATGTAGACTACCACAATGACTAGGTTTTGGTTCTCGACTTTTACTGCTAAAACTTCCACTACATCATTTGAGGCATTTAGCAGTTCTGTGCAAACAAGTGACTCTGCAATGTACAGGCCAACCCCCTCCCCTTTTGCCTGTTCACTCTGTCACATCTGTATAGGTTGTAACCTGGGATCCATATTTCGTTGTCCAAGTGATCCTTTATGTGGGTCTCAGTGAAAGCCGCGAACATTGCCTTTGCCTCTGCAAGCAGTCCACGGATGAAAGGTATTTTGTTGTTTGTTGCTGGCTTTAGACCCTGTATATTTGCAAAGAAGAATGTTATCGGACTGGTGGTATTGTTGGTACTGGGGGGGGATTTTTTTTTCCGGCATTAGTATCTGTATCTGTTGGCTTGGAGTGGAGGCCATCGACTGTGGTTCCACTCCAGGAATGACTGGATTTGGTGTACGATTTCTGCCATTTCCTGCCAGTTTTTTTTCCTTCCTGGCACTAAAAAACCTCTCCCTCTTGAGTGGCTGTGGCTACCCAGGTATTCCCATGGCCTGGATGTTTTGTATCTTTTTGTCCCCTTTAGATGGTATGCCTGACAATTTAAGTTATAGCACAGTCTTTCCTGTACTGAAGAGGTACACAGTTCAGGGTGAAAAAGCTTACAGGAAGGGAGTTTGCATTTTCCTGTTGTCATATGGGCATGGCATTTTCTAGGGTGGTCATAGTTGCACGTCCCATCTGTTTTTCCAGATTTCCCATGCCAGCAGATACCGAGTGCATAGTATGTGCACAGGCTTGGTTTCCGTTTGCCTTGGGTTTCTGTGACTGTATTCCCTGTTGGTGCATGTTTCCCTGTCTTACTTCTATCCTCCCTAGCACCAACAATGGAGCTCCCACCAGTTGTTTTTGGTAATATATCCTCACTATTGCTAGTGGTGTCCTCTTGTTTGCTATTTCCTGCGGTATTTCTAGTTTGCAATATTGGTTTTATCTTATCTTTGACTACACTTGTTTCCCTACTATGGCTCCTGTCCCCTATGAGGTCATTTATATGTATTCCTTCCTGTGTATAATTCCCGACTACCTGGACAAAATCTCCAGCTTCACCATTACTGTCTCCCAGGACAGTATCTCCAGCTTCACCATTACTGTCTCCCAGGACAGCATCTCCAGCTTCACCATTACTGTCTCCCAGGACAGCACCTCCAGCTTCACCATTACTGTCTCCCAGGACAGCATAGTGTGTGCATAGTTCCTTTGTATAAAGGCATAGGGGACAAAAGAGAGTGCAAAAATTATAAGGGGATAAGTCTGTTGAGTCCTAGGTAGTAGGTTGGTAGACAGCAACCGCCCAGGGAGGTACTACCGTCCTGCCAAGTGAGTGTAAAATGGAAACCTGTAATTGTTTTTCATGATGGTAGGATTACTGGTGTCTTTTTTCTGTCTCATATACATGCAAGATTTCAGGTATGTCTTGCTACTTCTACTTACACTTAGGTCACACTACACATACATGTACAAGCATATATATATATACACACCCCTCTAGGTTTTCTTTTATTTTCTTACTAGTTCTTGTTCTAGTTTATTTCCTGTTATCTCCATCGGGAAGTTGAACAGAATTCTTCCTCCGTAAGCCATGCGTGTTGTAAGAGGTGACTAAAATTCCGGGAGCAAGGGGCTAGTAACCCCTTATCCTGTATTAATTACTAAATTTAAAAATAGAAACTTTTCTTTTTCTTTTTGGGCCACCCTGCCTCGGTGGGATATGTCCGGTTTGTTTAAAAAAAGAAGAAATAAGTCTGTTGAGTATACCTGGTGAAGTGTATGGTAGAGTTATTACTGAAAGAATTAAGAGTAAGACGAAGAGTAGGATAGCAGATGAACAAGGAGGCTTTAGGAAAGGTAGAGGGTGTGTAGACCAAGTGTTTACAGTGAAACATTTAGGTGAACAGATTTTAGATATGGCTAAAGAAATTTTTGTGGCATTTATGGATTTGGAAAAGGCGATGACTGGGTGGATAGGGAAGCAATGTGGCAGATGTTGCAGGTGTATGGTATAGGAGGTAGGTTACTGAAAGCAGTGAAGAGTTTTTATGAGGATAGTGAGGCTCAAGTTAGAGTATGTAGGAAAGAGGGAGATTATTTTCCAGTATTATTATTACTATAATAAAAAAGAAGCACTAAACCACAAAGGCTATACAGCGCTGCAGGGCAGGAAAGGAAGCGAGGGTATTGGGTGGAAAAAGGGAGAGGGATGATTAGTAGGTTACAGAGAAATCTGGGGTAGTGGATAGTGCAGGGGTAGAGGGTAGTGCAGGGGTAGAGGGTAGTGCAGGGGTAGAGGGTAGTGCAGGGGTAGAGGGTAGTGCAGGGGTAGAGGGTAGTGCAGGGGTAGAGGGTAGTGCAGGGGTAGAGGGTAGTGCAGGGGTAGAGGGTAGCAAGAGACTGAGGTAGAAAGGGCAGAGGGGAGTGCTAAAGGTACCATCATCATAGTTTGCAGAGTAAATCAGTTAGGTTAGGTTAGGTCAGGTTCGTCAGGAAACAGGACAAATGTTTCCTGACGCGGGTCTTAGTCAGATGATGACCCGCCTTTGGAGCTTTTGGTCATCTGACCGAGGCCTTCCGCTGGCTTACCGGTCCACCCCTTTAAAAATTATGGTCATTTATAACCAATCTTGTAGTAAATCAGTTGTTGTCAAAAAGTCAATGAGAGAGTCCAGGTTGAAGGAAGGTCCATCAGCAAGAAGGGAAGGTAAAGAGAGAGCAACAGAGTGGGGACGACATTGAAGGCAAATTCTACATGCTCGTTGATAGAGTGGGCAGTCTAACAGAATGTGGCTAACCGATAATGGAACCTGATAATTTGCACAGAGAGAAACAGGGTGCGTCTCCATGAGATACCCATGAGTAAGACGAGTGTGGCCAATGCGAAGACGGGAGAGAGTAATCTAGTCTCCCAACCTCGGCAATGATGACAGGAAGACGGCCAGTAACCTATACTGCACTCAGTTTAAAAAAATGAAGTTTGTTTTTGAGCAGGTCAAACCAACCGTGTTGCCAACGAGTGTGAAGGTGGGTAGCTATTACAGCAAAATAGTCCATGAATGGAACACCTCTATATGAAACTGGAAGATCATGTACTACTGACCGAGCAGCAGTGTCTGCCTGTTCATTACCCTGAACGTCAACATGACCAGGGAGCCCCCCCCCCCCCAAAAAAAAGTAATATCTTTATGATTGGTAGAGATACAGCGTAACCAAAGTTGGATACGGAGAACCAGGGGAGCGAGGTGTATCAGATTTTCGTAGAGCCTGTAAAGCACTAAGGGAGTGTGAAACAACCACAAATGATGACACAGGCATAGATGAAATATGGATAAGTGCTGCAAGAATGGCATATAATTCAGCAGTAAAAATGCTAGACAAGGATAGTAAATGCTCTCGCATAACACTGTCCAGAAACACTGCTGCGAATCTGACGCCATAAGAAGACTTAGAGCCATCTGTGTACACTGCGATGCCATCAGAATGAGAGCAGAAGTGGTCAAGAAAAAGAGAGCGGGAAGCTACCATAGGCAGTTGGGCTTTCACGCAAGGGAGTGAGAAAGAACAGATTTAAACAGCTGGAACTTCCCAGGTAGGGGAGGCAGGGAAAAGTGAGATGATACATGAGCACAGAAAAGTGGTAACTGAAGGGAAGACAAAAGTGAATGTAGGCAAAGAGAAAAGGGACAGAGCAAACAGGGGCGATGAACAAATAAAGAATGTCTACTAACATCGGTGACTATTCTGTATATGGAAGGACTGCGGAGATCATGAGAACAAACATAGTAGCAAAGGCAATGGCCATCACGGCGATTGGACATGATGGAATATTTGCTTCTGCATAGAAGCTCTCAACAGTGGAAGAGTGAAAAGCACCAAGGCATAAACGTAATCCCTTGATGCCTTCAGAGACGTAATGTGAGGTTTCCAGGATAACCTATGGTCAAAGAGGAATCCTAGAAACCTGACTGTATCACGTTCAGGGATACGGGTGCCATAGAGGTATAAATGATGATCGGAGATGACAAAGCGTCTAGTGAAAGTAATTTGGTGAGTTTTGGTACAGGAAAATTTAAACCCATGCGTGGTGGCCCAATTGGAAACACGGTCGACCGCATGCTGGAGAGAAACTGTACTGAGGTGACAGTCAGCGCCTGCACAGGCAATAGCGAAGTCATCAACATAGAGTGATGACCAAATATTTGATGGAAGACTAAAGGGCAAATCATTTACAGCAAGGAGAAAAAGTGTTGTGCTCAGAACACATCCCTGGGGGACACCTTCAGCTTGGATAAAGTCCGGAGAGAGCACATTATTAACCCGAACATGGAAATGTCTGTCAGTTAAAAAGTTCTTAAGGAAAGACGGTAGATTGCCTCGAAGGCCTAAGGAGTGGGCTTGGGCCAAAATATTATACCTCCAAGTTGTGTCACATGCCTTCTCAAGTTCAAAATATATGGCAATAACTGAGTGGTTATTTGCAAAGGCATTACGAACATTTGTATCCAAGCGTAGTAAGTGGCCTATGGTAGAACGGCCCTTACGAAAGTCATATTGACGAGTGGAGAGACTGTTGTGTGTCTCTAAATACCACACTAAACGTCTATTTACCAGGCGTTCCATCACTTTGCAAACTGCACTGGTAAGAGCAATGGGACGATAGTGGGAGGCTTCATGTCCCGTAGTACCCGGTTTGCAGAAAGGGAGAACAATGGCAGATTTCCACGTCTGTGGAAGAACTCCTTGTGACAAAATAAGATTGAAAAGGAGTAATAGGACTGCAAGGGCTGACTGATGTAAATGTTATAGCATACGAATATGAATGTCGTCGGGCCCAGCTGCTGATGATCGGCATGCTGAGAATGTTGCCTTCAGTTCCTGAAGTGTAAAAAGCACATTATACTGTTCTTCTCTGAGAGAAGAAAAGTCCAAGGGTGCTAACTCTCTGGCAGACTTTGAGGAAATAAATGAGTGGCATAGATGGAGCCCCTGAGAAATACGGACCAGATGATTGCCAATTTCATTGGCAACATCTACTGGGTTTGCTATATCAACACCGGCAACCCGCAGAACAGGAGCCGGGTCAGGAGAATATTTACCACACAGTTTTCGTACTTTTTTTCAGACTGCACTCATAGAGGAAGCAGAGGTGATGGTGGAGACATAATCTCGCCAGCAAGTGCGTTTAGCGTCACGGAGGACACGGCGAGCGATTGCACGCTTCTGCTTAAAATCAAGAACTCTCTCTGTGGTTCTATTGTACTGGTACCTGCCCCACGCAGCGCGTTTCAAATGTACTGACCGAGCACAAGCAGGAGACCACCAAGGGCATGCATTTCTGAGAATGCCTGCCCAAAGTTTGGGGTAGAGAATGAGAAGCTGCGGTTAAAATGGAGGACGAGAAGAGGTGTTAAAGCTCATCAATGGAGGACGAAGAAGGAACCTCACTAAAAACAGTTAGTTGTGAGTAAAGGTTCCAATTTGCATGATCAAATTGCCAGCGTGGGTTACGAATAGGTCGTGAATATGAAGGGGAAGTATGAATGATTGGGAAATGATCACTGTCATGTAAATCCGGGAGAACAGACTAGGTGAAGTCTAATGCGGCGGAGGAAGAGCAGACTGAGAGATCAATGCAAGAGAGAGTATGAGTCCGAGGATCAAAATGGGTGTGAGTACCTGTATTTAAAACATGGAGGGGGTGGGTAGCAAGAAAAGCCTCTAACTGAATGCCACAGGAATCACAGTGGGACCCCCCAGAGGAAATGATGGGCATTAAAATCGCCAAGTATCAGAAGTGGAGGCGGTAATGACGAAACAAGAAAGGCAATATCTGGGATAGATAATGCCCAAGAAGGAGAGAGATACAAAGAACAGAGTGTATACCACCTATGCAAGTGGATATGGGCTGCTGTGTAATGCAGCGAAGTATGAACAAATAGCTGATGGTACGGAATATCAGTGCGTAGAAGAAGGGCACTTTCATTAAAGGTCCCATCAGGAAAAGGATCTGAAGAATACAATAAATTATAGCCTGAGATGGGATAGATAACGGCAGAGTGTAATTTTGGTTCCTGTAAGCAAACACCAACAGGGAAAACTGGGAGAGCAACATCTGAAGCTCACCCCGATTACCCCTGAGGCCGCGTATATTCCACTGTAAATAGGCCATTATTGGCAACTATAAAGATACCTGAAATCTGCAGGTAAGGGTACCTACTGACTAGAGGGGTTAGAAAAGTCCACATGCGGTGGCAAAGGAAAACATTCAAGTAGCGAAGGAATGGTGCGTTGTGAAGAAAGTAGTTTCACAGATGGAGAAGAGGAAAGAGAAGAAACAGTGGGTGGATCAGTGTCCATTGATGGTTTGGTCTCTGCATAATATTCAGAGATTGCTCTAAGTGTTTTGGAGTTCAGAGACGTCATATGGGAGACAATATTGGAGATGGAAGGAGGAGGAGTTTGAGTAAAGATCGGAGATGTAATGGATGTACCAAGGTGGGGGGCGAAAGGGTGGAGGGAACTGGAGAAGTGTGGGAGGGGACAGAAGAGGCAGAAACCTGGGAGGTGGCTGAAAAGGAAGAAACTTGGGAGGGGACAGGGAGGAAGGCGCAGTACGAGGAGGAGGATGAACCTCCACACTTGTAACAGAGCCAGTGAAAGGGGAAAACCCAGGTACAGAGACCGGGAAGGTAAAATGTGGAGGTGGATGAAGGGAAGGAGGGGTTAAATGAGAGTTTTTGGACCTCTGAGAAGAAGAGGGACGATTGGGAGGAGGAGTCATACGAGGTCGTGTCGATACCGGGGTTTATGATGGAGAACACGAAGAAGTGAGGACAGACTGAGGAGTTGACAGCAAAAGAATTAGATACAGGAGTGACTATGGGACTGGCAACCTCAGAGGAGGCTGCAGAAGATGTGACCCCAGAAGTGGGGGTATGCTTTGAAACACGAGAATAAGAAACACGGGGCAGTTTCCCTTTGAGGCGGAGATGAGAAACCACTATAGCATAAGGGAGACCTTCTGCCTCTTTGAGGAAACGAATTTCCCACTCATTTAAGTAGACCTGGCAATGGTGAGAGTACGAAGGGTGAGCCTCATGACAATTAAGGCAAGAGGGAGTTCGACTGCAAGACGTATTAGAATTGTCATCTGCACCATAGAGTGGGCATTCGGCTATAGATCTGCAATATTTTGCTGGGTGGCCAAATCGCCAGCAATTCCTACACTGTTGCGGTGTAGGGATCACCTTCCGAACTTGTAACCGATGTCCTGCTACATAAACAGAGGATGGGAGTTCATGGCTGCCAAAAGTTAAACAAGCCACATTGCAAGGGTATCATCTTCGCCCGCTGTAAGGAAGAACATAAGTGTCTACCTCGAGAATTGGGAGAACTTGGAGTTCCAGCTGTTTGAGAATGTCAGTGCCACATGTCTGGAAATTCTGTTGGACTATGGTATGGGGAAGAATAACAGTACCACTACAAGAATTGAGAGAATGATGTGTTTCGATAGTGATAGGAATAGTATCGATATGTGAAAGAAGAGAAAGATCATGAGCTTGGGTAGAATTCTGGACTGTGATGATGTGCGTACCACTCTTAAGAGCGTGAAAGGAAATATCTCTACCAACGTGGTGTAGGAGCACTTTGCCAATACTATGGTCGGAAAGATTAGTCCATTGTGTGGTCCGAAACTTAGTGTGGAGAGGGCGTGCATGACGTGTCAGTCTTTTCCCAGTAGAATGGGAAGGTAACAAAGTAACATCATCAGGAGATTGTCGTTGACGTTTAGAAGTGGGACCAGAGTCGGTCTGACGTGGGACGGGCTGGCGATTCGAAAATCGCCGCATCATAGAGGGAGAAGCTGGAAGCATAGTCAAAGGAGAGCAGAGATCAGACAAATCGAAGGAGTCAGTCGAAACCCCGGCACCTGAAGCTGGTGATGAAACAGCACCAGCAAGAGGTACAGGGGCCTTAGGAATGTCTGAAGTATGGCCAAAAGATGAGGCAAAGTCAGAACGGGGTGCGGTAAGAATAAGGGGCCCGGGGGTAGTGGGGTAATGGATCGGGTACTCCATGGTTAGGTTACTTCTTTTTTTTTTTTAAGAAAAAAAAAAAGAAAGAAAAGAAAATAAAAATAAAAAAAGAATAAAAAAAAGGGGAGACCGGGGAGGGATAGTTCCTAGGAGGAATGAAAGGGCCAGAAATCTCCCTCTGCACCCAAGAGGACCTCAGCACCACAAGTAGCGCAGATGCAGCGTGGAACCCGTGCCATACCCTACCCATCATGCCAGTAAACCAGCAATCGGGGATAGCAACCTCACATCTGCCGAGCTACCTCGGTGGACAAAAGAGAGGGCAGCCGGATATCCACCACAAAGCATACCTCCTTCGGCCACCACCAACGGAATCTGAAAGATGGCTAACAGAGATACACCCATCTCCCAAAAAACACCCAAAGACACTCTCTGTGATACCGGAGTGGGATCGGAACATCCCCAGGCGATCCAGATTCCACGGCAAACAACCCCACCACCAAGAACCTCAACAGAATGGGATGGATCTCGGTACCTTTCCCCTACCTAGGAACTAGTGTGCCTGTGGGAAAAAATCCCAAAGGCCACAAAGGAAGGGAAAAAGGGAGGGGTGAGGAGGAGGAGGAGGAAAGGAGAAAGGGGAGGATGGGGAGGATGGGAAGGATGGGATATGGAAGGGGGGATTGGGGGTAATTAGGTTCGGTCTGAGGAAGGAGACCGACAGGTCTAATTCCTCAGACCAAGTGCCTCTTCACCACGCCAAGGAGCCCCCCTTGAAGAGATCCCCACCTGAGAAAAATTTTATTAAAGCTCAGACAATGAGGAGAGCATTAATTTTTCTCAATGGAATTGCTTCCGGATTGCGAGTAACAACATCCATAGTTGTATATAGATATTGATTCCCTTGTTTAGTCCTTGGTAATGGACCAACGCAATCTGTTATCAGGCGTGAGAAGGGCTCACCACTGATGGGAATCAGAATGAGGGGGAACTGGTGGAGGTGAGTGCGAGGGTTTGCCTGTCACTTGGCAGATTCGACAACTCTTTATTTAACTTTCCTTCATCCTGGGCCAATAGAAATGCTTAGCTATTTTGCCCAGTGTTTTCTTGGCTCCCAAATGTCCTCCCATAGGACTATGGTGGGCAAAACTAATAGTTAATTCTCTGAAGGTATTGAGTAGCACAACTAGATGTTTACTTCTAGATAGAAGATCTTTGGATGGCAAAAGGCATTTTTCCTTTTTCATTAATATACCGTTACCAAGATAGTAACAGTTGTCCAGGTCTTGAGCGTCATCTTCAGTAATTGCTGTCTCATAATTTTTTTCAGGAATGGAGTTAGGGACTGATCTCTAATTAACTTTTCTTTAGATAGCAAATTAATGTCGGAAGAATCTTGAATAGGGCGCTCATAGAATATTTCAGGTTTGAAGATCCGGGTTGTAAAGCTTTGCTGAACAATAAACTGAGACCTATATCCCCATCGTCTCCTGGAACTTCAGTCGGAAAAGGATTTTGCTGCACCCTAGACATTGCCCTAGTTATAACACTGAGAGGGAATAAGGTTCCACTTTCTGAGCTTCTATGACTTAGTTAATGTCAGTATAGTTATCCAAAACTAGAGGCTCTCTGCTTATGGTTGCTAGGTAAGACACATGCAACAGTTAGGCAACTTTATTCCGAAACGTTTCACCTACACAGTAGGCTTCTTCAATCGAGTGCAGAAAGTAGGCAGGAGCAGTAGAGATGTGAAGACGATGTAATCAGTCCATCACCCTTGAAGTCGTAGATTTGAGATTGTCAGTCCCTCAGCCTGGAGACTGACAACCTAATTTACGACTTCAAGGGTGATGGACTGATTACATCGTCTTCACATCTCTACTGCTCTTGCCTACTTTCTGTGCTCGACTGAAGAAGCCTACTGTGTAGGTGAAACGTTTCGGAATAAAGTTGCCTAACTGTTGCCAATGTGTCTTACCTACCAACCTGCAAGTATTCTACACCATTTTGATATTCACTTTCGGATTATACCCGAATACTCTAGATCGGTGCTACCTGGAGTTTACCTGGAGAGAGTTCCGGGGGTCAACGCCCCCGTGGCCCGGTCTGTGACCGGGCCTCCTGGTGGATCAGAGCCTGATCAACCATGTTGTTACTGCTGGCTGCACGCAATCCAACATACGAGCCACAGCCCGGCTGGTCAGGTACTGACTTTAGGTGCTTGTCCAGTGCCTGCTTGAAGACAGCCAGGGGTCTAATGGTAATCCCCCTTATGTATGCTGGGAGGCAGTTGAATAGTCTTGGGCCCTTGACACTTATTGTATTGTCCTTTAACGTGCTAGTGACACCCCTGCTTTTCATTGGGGGAATGTTGCATCGTCTGCCGAGTCTTTTGCTTTCGTTGTTTACCTGGAGAGTTTCGGGGGTCAACGCCCCCGCGGCCCGGTCTGTGACCAGGCCTCCTGGTGGATCAGCGCCTGATCAACCAGGCTGTTGCTGCTGGCTGCACGCAAACCAACGTACGAGCCACAGCCCGGCTGATCAGGAACTGACTTTAGGTGTTTGTCCAGTGCCAGCTTGAAGACTGCCAGGGGTCTGTTGGTAATCCCCCTTATGTGTGCTGGGAGGCAGTTGAACAGTCTCGGGCCCCTGACACTTATTGTATGGTCTCTTAACGTGCTAGTGACACCCCTGCTTTTCATTGGGGGGATGGTGCATCGTCTGCCAAGTCTTTTGCTTTCGTAGTGAGTGATTTTCGTGTGCAAGTTCGGTACTAGTCCCTCTAGGACTTTCCAGGTGTATATAATTTATTTATTTATTTATTTATTTATAATTTGAGCACACTTACAGAGGTACAAAAAAAAAAATACAGATAAGAGCAGCATGCCAAAGCCACTTATACTATGCATAGCATTACGGGCTGGCTTAAAATTAACTTAAGATTAACTAAGCAATGATGAAATCAGTGAAAAACATTAATGTAAACTGATTACTATAAAGCACAAGTGAGTATTACAAAGACAGGTCATTGTTATAAATTCAGTAGAATGGAGTATTCTGTTAGGTAGTGTATTTAAAAAATAATAAAGTTAGATTGGGTTTTAGGTTTAACATTTATGTGATATAATTGTGAGAAACATTTAAGATATACAATTTATAAGGTTCAGTTATTCAGTATTTATTTGGTTTTGGGTGAGTAAGTGATCTTTGAGAAGAGACTTGAATTTATAAACAGGTAGTGTTTCTTTTATATTTACAGGTAATGAATTCCAGATTTTAGGGCCTTTTATGTGCATTGAGTTTTTGCATAGCGTGAGATGGACACGAGGAATATCAAAGAGTGATCTGTGCCTTGTGTTATGGTCATGTGTTCTGTTGAGGTTGGCAAGGAGATGTTTGAGGGGAGGGTTAATATCAGAGTTGAGTGTTCTATGTATGTAATAGGTGCAGTAATAAGTATGGATGTTTTGTATGGTGAGTAGGTGTATCATGTATCTCTCCCTCCTGCGTTCCAGGGAATACAGGTTTAGAAACCTCAAGCGCTCCCAGTAATTGAGGTGTTTTATCTCCATTATGCGCGCCGAGAAAGTTCTCTGTACATTTTCTAGGTCGGCAATTTCACCTGCCTTGAAAGGTGCTGTTAGAGTGCAGCAATATTCCAGCCTAGATAGAACAAGTGACCTGAAGAGTGTCATCATGGGCTTGGCCTCCCTAGTTTTGAAGGTTCTCATTATCCATCCTGTCATTTTTCTAGCAGATGCGATTGATACAATGTTATGGTCCTTGAAGTTGAGATCCTCCGACATAATCACTCCCAGGTCTTTGACGTTGGTGTTTCGCTCTATTTTGTGGCCAGAATTTGTTTTGTACTCTGATGAAGATTTAATTTCCTCATGTTTACCATATCTGAGTAATTGAAATTTCTCATCGTTGAACTTCATATTGTTTTCTGCAGCCCGCTGAAAGATTTGGTTGATGTCCGCCTGGAGCCTTGCAGTGTCTGCAATGGAAGACACTGTCATGCAGATTCGGGTGTCATCTGCAAAGGAAGACACGGTGCTGTGGCTTACATCCTTGTCTATGTCGGATATGAGGATGAGGAACAAGATGGGAGCTAGTACTGTGCCTTGTGGAACAGAGCTTTTCACCGTAGCTGCCTCGGACTTTACTCTGTTGACGACTACTCTCTGTGTTCTGTTAGTGAGGAAATTATAGATCCATCGACCGACTTTTCCTGTTATTCCTTTAGCGCGCATTTTGTGCGCTATTACGCCATGGTCACACTTGTCGAAGGCTTTTGCAAAGTCTGTATATATTACATCTGCATTCTTTTTGTCTTCTAGTGCATTTAGGACCTTGTCGTAATGATCCAGTAGTTGAGACAGACAGGAGCGACCTGTTCTAAACCCATGTTGCCCTGGGTTGTGTAACTGATGGGTTTCTAGATGGGTGGTGATCTTGCTTCTTAGGACCCTTTCAAAGATTTTTATGATATGGGATGTTAGTGCTATTGGTCTGTAGTTCTTTGCTGTTGCTTTACTGCCCCCTTTGTGGAGTGGGGCTATGTCTGTTGTTTTTAGTAACTGAGGGACGACCCCCGTGTCCATGCTCCCTCTCCATAGGATGGAAAAGGCTCGTGATAGGGGCTTCTTGCAGTTCTTGATGAACACAGAGTTCCATGAGTCTGGCCCTGGGGCAGAGTGCATGGGCATGTCATTTATCGCCTGTTCGAAGTCATTTGGCGTCAGGATAACATCGGATAGGCTTGTGTTAATCAAATTTTGTGGCTCTCTCATAAAAAATTCATTTTGATCTTCGACTCTCAGTCTGGTTAGCGGCTTGCTAAAAACTGAGTCATATTGGGACTTGAGTAGCTCACTCATTTCCTTGCTGTCATCTGTGTAGGACCCATCTTGTTTAAGTAGGGGCCCAATACTGGACGTTGTTCTCGATTTTGATTTGGCATAGGAGAAGAAATACTTTGGGTTTCTTTCGATTTCATTTATGGCTTTTAGTTCTTCCCGCGATTCCTGACTCCTAAAGGATTCTTTTAGCTTAAGTTCGATGCTTGCTATTTCTCTGACCAGTGTCTCCCTGCGCATTTCAGATATATTGACCTCTTTTAGCCGCTCTGTTATTCTTTTCCGTCGCCTGTAAAGGGAGCGCCTGTCTCTTTCTATTTTACATCTACTCCTCCTTTTTCTTAGAGGAATAAGCCTTGTGCATACATCGAGTGCCACCGAGTTAATCTGTTCTAGGCATAAGTTGGGGTCTGTGTTGCTTAGTATATCTTCCCAGCTTATATCGGTTAGGACTTGGTTTACTTGGTCCCACTTTATGTTTTTGTTATTGAAGTTGAATTTGGTGAATGCTCCCTCGTGACTAGTCTCATTTTGTCGGTCTGGGGCTCCACGCATACATGTCTGAACCTCAATTATGTTGTGATCTGAGTATATTGTTTTTGATATGGTGACATTTCTTATCAGATCATCATTGTTAGTGAAGATGAGGTCTAGTGTATTCTCCAGTCTAGTAGGCTCTATTATTTGCTGGTTTAAATTGAATTTTGTGCAGAGATTTAAAAGCTCGTGTGAGTGTGAGTTTTCATCAGAGCTGCCTCCTGGTGTTATTACTGCAACAATATTATTTGCTATATTCCTCCATTTTAGGTGCCTTAAGTTGAAATCCCCCAGGAGCAAGATGTTGGGTGCAGGAGCTGGAAGATTTTCCAGACAGTGGTCAATTTTTAACAGCTGTTCCTGGAATTGCTGGGATGTTGCATCCGGAGGCTTGTAGACTACCACAATGACTAGGTTTTGGTTCTCGACCTTTACTGCTAAAACTTCCACTACGTCATTTGAGGCATTAAGCAGTTCTGTGCAAACAAGTGACTCTGCAATGTACAGGCCAACCCCCCCCTTTTGCCTGTTCACTCTGTCACATCTGTATAGGTTGTAACCTGGGATCCATATTTCGTTGTCCAAGTGATCCTTTATGTGGGTCTCAGTGAAAGCCGCGAACATTGCCTTTGCCTCTGCAAGCAGTCCACGGATGAAAGGTATTTTGTTGTTTGTTGCTGGCTTTAGACCCTGTATATTTGCAAAGAAGAATGTTATCGGACTGGTGGTATTGTTGGTACTGGGGGGATATTTTTTTTCCGGCATTAGTATCTGTATCTGTTGGTTTGGAGTGGAGGCCATCGACTGTGGTTCCACTCCAGGAATGACTGGATTTGGTGTACGATTTCTGCCATTTCCTGCCAGTTTTTTTTCCTTCCTGGCACTAAAAAACCTCTCCCTCTTGAGTGGCTGTGGCTACCCAGGTTTTCCCATGGCCTGGATGTTTTGTATCTTTTTGTCCCCTTTAGATGGTATGCCTTGCAATTTAAGTTATAGCACAGTCTTTCCTGTACTGAAGAGGTACACATTTCAGGGTGAAAAAGCTTACAGGAAGGGAGTTTGCATTTTCCTGTTGTCATATGGGCATGACATTTTCTAGGGTGGTCATAGTTGCATGTCCCATCTGTTTTTCCAGATTTCCCATGCCAGCAGATACCAAGTGCATAGTATGTGCACAGGCTTGGTTTCCGTTTGCCTTGGGTTTCTGTGACTGTATTCCCTGTTGGTGCATGTTTCCCTGTCTTATTCCTATCCTCCCTAGCACCAACAATGGTGCAAGTTTAGTACTAGTCCCTCTACGATTTTCCAGGTGTATATAATGATGTATCTCTCTCGCCTGCGTTCCAGGGAGTACAGGTTCAGGAACTTCAAGCGCTCCCAGTAATTGAGGTGTTTTATCTCTGTTATGCATGCCGTGAAGGTTCTCTGTACATTTTCTAGGTCAGCAGTTTCACCTGCCTTGAAAGGTGCTGTTAGTGTGCAGCAATATTCCAGCCTAGATAGAACAAGCGACCTGAAGAGTGTCATCATGGGCTTGGCATCCCTAGTTTTGAAGGTTCTCATTATCCATCCTGTCATTTTTCTAGCAGATGCGATTGATACAATGTTATGGTCCTTGAAGGTGAGATCTTCCGACATGATCACCCCCAGGTCTTTGACGTTGGTTTTTCGTTCTGTTTTGTCGAAGGAATTTGTTTTGTACTCTGATGAAGTTTTAATTTCCTCATGTTTACCATATCGGAGTAATTGAAATTTCTCATCATTGAACTTCATATTGTTTTCTGCAGCCCACTGAAAGATTTGGTTGATGTCTGCCTGGAGCCTTGCAGTGTCTGCAATTGAAGATACTGTCATGCAGATTCGGGTGTCATCTGCAAAGGAAGACACGGTGCTTTAGCTGACATCCTTGTCTATGTCAGATATGAGGATGAGAAACAAGATGGGAGCGAGTACTGTGCCTTGTGGAACAGAGCTTTTCACCGAGCTGCCTCAGACTTTACTCTGTTGACTACTACTCTTTGTGTTATGTTTGTGAGGAAATTATAGATCCATCTACCAACTTTTCCTGTTATTTATTTAGCACGCATTTTGTGCGCTATTACACCATGGTCACACTTGTCAAAGGCTTTTGCAAAGTCTGTATATATTATATCTGCATTATTTTTGAGAGGACGTGTGTGTTGAGTGAAGTCCTAGGCCTTCTATATCAGAACTGCTTATCTCACCCGACTGATAACTCATCATGCAACAAATATCGTTGGAGCACAGCTGAATTGCTGCTGGAACTCTTATGTGTGAACTGTGACTAGTGATATACCTAGTGAAACACAAACGTGTTGATTTGAAGTGGCTGTAGGAGGCTACACCTTCACTCCACCTCGCCTGTCTCCCCTCCTTCCTCGATTTGGAACTCAGCCATTCGCCTTTATTTACTTATGGTCAAGAGGCGGTTTTTGCCAGACCACATAAATGCTTGAGTGCCCGTGTCAGTCCTCCGTGCCGCACTCCATTCATCTTACGAATATGTCTCCTGTGTGCCTACCTGCCTGCTACAAGCAAATATCCAAGTGGTTGACACAGGCTTAGCAAGCACATTCAAGCAGGCTTGAAAGCAGCATTCCAAGGCCCAGCGTGTCTATGTATACGTTCTACAGTGCTGCTGGCATACCAGTGTTTCCTGTAGTGGCTTAGTTAAGAACAATTTAACGAGCATTGCAGTACTAACTTTTTAAGTGGGACATGCCAGAGGTTCACCTATAAACATAGTAAATTTGTGCTAGAAGTGTTAAGTGCTGCAGATTTGTTGTAACTATTTGCACGAGTGGATTTCACTGACTTAGGACATTGTGCTACCATCAGTACCTACGTAGGCTTAAAATGAGTGAGAAATGTCTGGCCTGCTGGGTGACCTTGAAAATGGCACTGTAAGACCCGCATGCCACTTACACCCATACTGCATGTGTCTAGTGAGGTGAATGTCCTTTCTTCGACTTTCCTATTACCGGTATCCCTTAACTCGTCGCCATTATCTACATATGGGATAAGGGCGAGTTTAGCTGATCCATGCTAAACAGCGCTCCAAGCCAGCCAGTGAAGGCCAAGTTACAGAATGCCTTTGTGAACGTTCTACAGTGTTCCGGCCGTACCTTCAGTGTTGTGAGAACTAGTTCTTATGTAGTGAAAATTTGTCTGTCATTCCAAGACACGTGTGCTAGATGTGTTAAGTGCTGTGGGTTTGGAGTAATTAACAAGTAGTACAGTGTTTGTAACTCTCGAGACAACTGTGGGCCCAGTGAATGACCTTGAAAATCGCACTACGACCCGCAGGCCACTACACCCATATTGCCTGTGTCTAGCGAGGTGAATATCCTTCCTTGTCCCTTCTCTCTTATGGAATAAAGGCGGTTTCGCTGACCCATAGGTAACAGACTAACTCTTCCATCTCAAGCAGCTAAACTAAAAGTGACCTATGGATGTGAACGAAGTAAATAATGGTGAAGGCGAATTCGTACGTTTTAGAAGTAAGGGAGCTTTGAAAAAAGAAAGAGGATTTCAAAGGAGGCTGCAAGAAACAACGAGAGCAACAACAACCATTGGAGAGCGGTTAGGCTTGATTTCCCTGCTAACACTGAGTTTGAGGTCAAGTTTAGATGATTTTACGAAGCTTCATTAGACAACCCAGAAAAAAACCTTCGGATTCGCTTTCGTCATGACGAGGATAATTACGTTTTTGTTACTAATGACCCAACATTCATAGAAAAACTTTGTGGAGAAATTTTCTCCAGGAGGGGGGTATCAGCCCCCTTCAGCCCCTTTCAGCCCTTTCAGCCCTGAGGGGCCCAGCCCTCTCAGAAGGGGCAAGCATCTTGTTTACTGCTACAGCGAGTAATTTACAGCAGATGCAGTATGAGTATGGGACGTGGTCGCTTCGACCGACGCTCCTTGCGGTGTTGCAGAGTGTATTTTAATAAGAGACAGTACATCTCTTACCTTAACAGGACAATTAAGGAAAATCCTGCTTCCACTTTATTACCATAGTAAAAATAGTGAACATTTTTGTCTATGCTTAAGACAGCAAGAATCAAACATTCTGCTTTGCTTCATCGAGGAAGTAGCAAGGAAGCAAAAGTACTAGGTCAGCTTTCCCTTTGTGCTGGGGGCAGTAACAGCGTGGGGTGCTGTGGCATCTTCAGATTACTTTTGACTCTACTGAGAGTGACACTGACGCCAGGATAACCAACAAAGAACGATCTGTGTGTTAGTGTGAACAAAGTATCTCATAAAACACAATAAACACTTAAGAGAAGTGTGATAAGCTTCTTTAGTGATAAGATTGTGAACAATAAAGACAAATCTTGTGGAACATAGTGTACCAGTGTGCGTATTCCTAGACTATGGAAGACGTGGACATCCAAGGACACTTCAGCTTCAATCAAGTCACCGATATCTGTCGAAGGTGTGAAGAATACCATAGCTCACGTTAAAAGAGCAAGGTAGGTTACGAATTTCTTGTAGTACGGGGGACTGCGCAGTTATTGAGTCGCAAGGAGTTTGTAATCAACCTATAGTCGGCAGTAAGGGGCAGACTTTTGAGTCCAAACAAGTAAGTTTGTCAGCCATCAGTGAATGAAATATGCTGACATAACACCCCCTAGGGGTAATTTATAATTTTACAAATTATAACTCTTTACAGCCCGTTGAGAGATGACTTCGACAGCTTCTCAAGACTTGTAGATGAATGGTTCAGAGAACCGACATGTTGATAAATTAGACACATATGCAACTCTTGGGTATCTTTATTGAGGAAACGTTTCGCCACACAGTGGCTTCATCAGTCCATACATAGGAGAAACTTGAAGAACAGGAGGAGAATGAGGTAATCAGTCCCTCAACCTTGAGTCGATGTGTTCAGTCCATCAATCTTGAGTAGAATACGGCAGATGAGCGGAGAAGCAGCTTATAAACCGTATGGCAGGAGAGGTGTAGCAGTCATAGGTAGTGTCACATTTGTTCAATGTGGAAGTAGGTTGTGCCCAAGAATTAGGCAAGCGAAGAATTCCTAAGTATTAAGATCCCAAGAAGTTGCAGTGTCTGACAGGTTTGTAGATGAATGGTTCAGAGAACCGACATGTTGATAAATTAGACACATGTGCAACTCTTGGGTATCTTTATTTAGGAAACGTTTCGCCACACAGTGGCTTCATCAGTCCATACATAGGAGAAACTTGAAGAACAGGAGGAGAATGAGGTAATCAGTCCCTCAACCTTGAGTCGATGTGTTCAGTCCATCAATCTTGAGTAGAATACGGCAGATGAGCGGAGAAGCAGCTTATAAACCATATGGCAGGAGAGGTGTAGCAGTCATAGGTAGTGTCACATTTGTTCAATGTGGAAGTAGGTTGTGCCCAAGAATTAGGCAAGCGAAGAATTCCTAAGTATTAAGATCCCAAGAAGTTGCAGTGTCTGACAGGTTTGTAGATGAATGGTTCAGAGAACCGACATGTTGATAAATTAGACACATGTGCAACTCTTGGGTATCTTTATTGAGGAAACGTTTCGCCACACAGTGGCTTCATCAGTCCATACATAGGAGAAACTTGAAGAACAGGAGGAGAATGAGGTAATCAGTCCCTCAACCTTGAGTCGATGTGTTCAGTCCATCAATCTTGAGTAGAATACGGCAGATGAGCGGAGAAGCAGCTTATAAACCATATGGCAGGAGAGGTGTAGCAGTCATAGGTAGTGTCACATTTGTTCAATGTGGAAGTAGGTTGTGCCCAAGAATTAGGCAAGCGAAGAATTCCTAAGTATTAAGATCCCAAGAATTTGCAGTGTCTGACAGGTTTGTAGATGAATGGTTCAGAGAACCGACATGTTGAACATGTTGAACACATCGACTCAAGGTTGAGGGACTGATTACCTCATTCTCCTCCTGTTCTTCAAGTTTCTCCTATGTATGGACTGATGAAGCCACTGTGTGGCGAAACGTTTCCTCAATAAAGATACCCAAGAGTTGCACATGTATGCACTATGTATGGTTCCTGCCTCCACTACATCACTTTCTAGGCTATTCCATGGCCTGACTACTGTATGACTGAAGAAATACTTCCTAACATCCCTTTGATTCATCTGAGTCTTCAACTTCCAATTGTGACCCCTTGTGTCTGTGTCCCATCTCTGGAACATCCCGTCTTTGTCCACCTCGTCTATTCCGCACAGTATTTTATATGTCGTTATCATGTCTCCCCTGACCCTCCTGTCCTCCAGTGTCGTCAGGTCGATTTCCCTCAACCTTTCTTCATAGGACAATCCCCGTAGCTCTGGGACTAGTCTTGTTGCAAACCTTTGCATTTTCTCTAATTTCTTGACGTGCTTGACTAGGTGTGGATTCCAAACTGGTGCTGCATACTCCAGTATGGGCCTGACGTAGATGGTATACAGAGTCTTAAACGAATCCTTACTGAGGTATCGGAACGCTATCCGTAGGTTTGCCAGGCGCCCGTATGCTGCAGCAGTTATCTGATTGATGTGCGCCTCAGGAGATATGCTCGGTGTTATACTCACCCCCAGATCTTTTTCCTTGAGTGAGGTTTGCAGTCTTTGGCCATCTAAACTATATTGTGTCTGCGGTCTTCTTTGCCCTTCCCCAATCTTCATGACTTTGCATTTGGCAGGGTTAAATTCAAGGAGGCAGTTGCTGGACCAGGCTTGTAGCCTGTCCAGGTCTCTTTGTAATCCTGCCTGATCCTTGTCCGATTTGATTCTTCTCATTAACTTCACATCATCTGCAAACAAGGACACTTGAGTCTATCCCTTCCGTTATGTCGTTCACATATACCAAGAACAGCACAGGTCCTAGGATTGACCCCTGTGGAACCCCGCTTGTCACAGGCGCCCACTCTGACACCTCGTCGCGTACCATGACTCGTTGCTGCCTCCCTGTCAGATATTCTCTGATCCATTGAAGTGCCTTTCCTGTTATGTGTGCCTGGTCCTCTAGCTTTTGCAGTAACCTCTTGTGAGGAACTGTGTCGAAGGCCTTCTTGCAGTCCAAAAATATGCAGTCGATCCACCCCTCTCTCTCTTGTCTTACTTCTGTCACCTTGTCATAAAACTCTAGTAGGTTTGTGACACAGGATTTTCCTTCCCTGAAACCGTGCTGGTTGTCAATTATACACTTGTTTCTTACCAGGTGCCCCACCACTCTCCTCCTGATGATCTTCTCCATGACCTTGCATACTATACACGTTAGTGATACAGGTCTGTAGTTTAGTGCCTCATGTCTGTCTCCCTTTTTAAAAATTGGGACTACATTTGCCATTTTCCATACCTCAGGGAGTTGCCCAGTTTCAAATGATGTGTTGAAGATCTTTGTTAATGGCTCACACAATATCTCTGCTCCCTCTTTAAGGACCCATGGAGAGATGTTGTCTGGTCCCACCGCCTTTGAGGTGTCAAGTTCGCATAGCAGCTTCTTCACCTCCTCCTTGGTTATATGTACCTCATCCAGCACTTGCTGGTGTGCCCCCCTGTTCTGATTTCTTGGAGTCCTACTGGTTTCCACTGTAAATACCTCTTTAAATCTTGTGTTGAGCTCCTGACAAACCTCTCGGTCGTTTCTTGTGAATTCCCCATCACCCTTCCTCAGTCTGATTACCTGGTCCTTGATTGTTGTTTTCCTCCTGATGTGGCTGTACAACAGCTTCGGGTCAGTCTTTACTTTTGATGCTATGTCATTTTCATATTGTCTCTGAGCCTCCCTTCTTATCTGTGCATATTCGTTTCTGGCTCTTCGGCTGATTTCTTTATTTTCCTGAGTTCTCTGTCTTCTGTACCTTTTCCATTCTCTAGTACACCTAGTTTTTGCCTCCCTACACCTTTGGGTGAACCAAGGACTCGTTCTGTTCTTCCCATTATTTCTGTTTCCCTTGGGAACAAACCTCTCCTCTGCCTCCTTGCATTTTGTTGCTACATAGTCCATCATTTCTTGTACTGGTTTTCCTGTCAGTTCCCTCTCCCACTGAATGTCTTGAAGGAAGTTCCTCATGCCTGAGTAGTTCCCCCTTTTGTAGTTTGGTTTTTCCCAGCCTATTCCTGCTACTCTCTCCACTTGGAGCTCAACTATGTAGTCGAAGCACAGAACCACATGATCACTAGCTCCCAGGGGCCTTTCATACATGATACCCTCGATGTCCGAACTACTCATGGTGAATACAAGGTCCAACCTTGCTGGTTCATCCTCTCCTCTCTCTCTGGTAGTGTCTCTAACATGTTGATGCATGAGGTTCTCCAGTACCACATCCATCATCTTGGCTCTCCATGTTTCGGGACCCCCATGGGGCTCAAGGTTTTCCCAGTCAATCTCCTTGTGATTGAAATCACCCATAACTAGTAACTTTGCTCCCCCCATGTGTGCTCTCCTGGCCACCTCGGCTAGTGTGTTGATCATTGCTCTGTTGCTCTCATCATATTCTTCTCTTGGCCTCCTGCAGTTCTGTGGTGGGTTGTACATTACTGCAATTATCACCTTATGTCCCTCAGACTGGATTGTTCCTACTAAGTAGTCCCTTTCGCCCATGCCATCCATTCCTTCCATTTTCTCAAAACCCCACTGGTTTTTAATGAGCAGTGCAACTCCTCCTCCCCCTCTCCTCCCTCTGTCTTTCCTGAAGATTTGATATCCGGATGGAAAGATTGAATCTGTTATTATTCTGGTGAGTTTTGTTTCTGTGAGTGCTATTATGTCTGGGGATGTCTCTTTGATTCTTTCGTGCCACTCCTCATACTTGTTTATTATTCCGTCTGCATTTGTATACCACACCTTCAACTTCTTTTCTAAGACTGTGGTCTGGGAAGTATATTGGGGTTGGGGAAGTGGGAGACCTGGTAAGGAACTATGGGTTGTTGCTGTGGGGGTGAAGTTTGTAATGTAGTGGGTGGGGGCATTGGATGTGGCATGGGTGTTTTGATTTAGAGTGTTTGGTTGCACTGGGGTTGACCTGGTTGGGAGGCTTCTATAGAAAGTTGTGAGGGAGGCTGCATTTGATCTTCTTCCTGGGTCTGGGATCTCCTGTCTGTCTTCTCCATCCCCTCTCTTTCCTCCTTTCGCCTTTGTACCATCTCTCTCAGTTTCTTCCTTTCTTCTTGTGTTCTGTCGCGGTCGAGATACACCTTCCTGTATGCCGGCATGTCCCTTAATCGTGCTTTCTCCTGCAGGATCCTGGTCCGAGTCGCTTCTGCCTTGAAGGTCACTCTCACTGGCCGGGTTCTTTTTTTTACAAACCCCCCTATTCTCCGAAAATTTTCCAGCTGGGTCATATCGTCTTCTCCTATTGCTTTCATGATGCTTTCAATTGCTTTTTTCCCCCTTGTTTTCTTGCTTCATATGTTTCCCCTTCGACTTCCTGTAGCCCATACACAAAGACTGACCTCACCCTTTCATTCTCCCACTGCATATCCCTGTGTATCCCCTCATTTAATTTGGTTTCCTCCACTACAGCTTTTGTTTCATCAGTTTTACTGGCTAATGTACTTGGGCTCAGTGGCCTGTCATTTTTCCCTTCTCGGCTTTCCTTGGGCTCTGTTGTTGTCTGTTAGGGCCTCCACATAAAGCTTAGCTCTTTCATTTGCTACAGTCTCCTCTGATAGAGCATCTCCATGCAGTTGTGCCCCTTCTTTCCCTACAGTCCCCTTATTTGTGGCTGAGGTAGCAGTCTCTGTTGTCAATCCCAAAATGTTCTTTAGTTCTTTAGGCTGTTTCAGATTTTTCAATTCCTCTTCTAAACTCTGTATCCTAGCTTCTGCTGCTTTGACATGCACCTCCCACTTCCTGCTTTCCATATCTATCCTCTCTTCCATTCTCATGCTAAGTTCTTCTAGTTTCTTTTCCCATTCATGATCCCTTTTTATGAGCTCTGCTGCCCAATCTTCCTTTGCATTTTCCTCCTCCTGTCCCTTGGTTTTTCTTGTTGCTCTCTGGCAACCCATTTTTGTTTTATCCTGATTGCCTCAGAGTGGGAAACCTATGTAGTTCTGTATGTTAGGTTAGTAGTGTGTGTGTCAGAGTGTGGGGGGGAAGCAGTGGAGGAACTGTGGCTATGTGGGAGCTGAGTTGGGAGGGGTGGGGAGGGTTTGGGGTGAACAGGGGAGGGGAGGGTGATCGAGGGAGGGGAGGGATCAGGGGAAGTAGTGAGATGTCGGTGGTGAGGGGGGAGTGTATGTGTGTCTGGATTTGTGTGTGTGTGTGTGTGTGTGTGTGTGTGTGTGTGTGTGTGTGTGTGTGTGTGTGTGAGTGTAATTTTGTGTGTAATTGTGTGTGGAATTATGTGTGGGTTTATTATGTACTGAAAGGTAGGTTTCTTGTGCGTTTAAGGTAAGTCTCAGTGGTCCTTGGCTGCCCACACCTTCTTGTGACCTGACCCCCAACCTCCTGAGACTTACCGCACTTACAGTGTGTGTGTGTGTGTGTGTGTGTGTGTGTGTGTATGTGTGTATGTGGGTGTGTGTATGTGTGTGTGTGTGTGTGTGTGTGTGTGTGTGTGTGTGTGTGTGTGTGTGTGTGTATGTGGGTGTATGTGTGTGTGTGTGTGTGTGTGTGTGTGTGTGTGTGTGTGTGTGTGTGTGTGTGTGTGTGTGTGTGTGTGTGTGTGTGTGTGTGTGTGTAATTATGTGTCGAATTATGTGTGGGTTTATTATGTGTCTGAAAAGTAGGTGGCTTGTGCTTGGAGTGTAATGTAGATTCTCAGTTGTCGCTTGTGTCCACAACCTCTTGTGACCTGACTCCCCACCCTTGCAGTGTTGCCTATATCGACCTGCTTATAGTGAGTTAATCGCCTTGTTCAATGGATTACCATTTGCTAAACCTTATTGAATACTTGAGTGCCTATTCTTTATCGTGCTATGAGAGTTAGACCATTCACATTCAGCTTGGCGGTTAATTGGAACCTGGACCCCACACCCAAACAACCACTCATAGGTGATACAGTACTTGTAGTGCAGCTGTAGCACTGTAGATTGTCCAGGTCGATGTGACGTCCTGGCGTAGATCCAGCTCGATGTACGTCCTGGCGTAGATCCACCTCAATTTCTTCTCGTTAATAATGTACCCTATTCACTGTATTTATTTCACTGGTCACACGACTGTTTCACTGTGTGTATGGGTGTTGGTGTGTGTGTGTGTGGGTGTGTGTGAGTGGGTGTGGGTCCTTGTGTGTATGCATATATTTGTACGCTCGTGTGCACGTGTCCGTGCGTGCGCCCTCGTGTGTGTATGTGCGCGCGCGCGCTAGTGTGGGTGTATGATCCACTTAATATTTGTATTTATAACTCATTACAATTGTGACCAGGTGTGGACGTATCAGTGGTTCATTACTTTGTAATTTGCTCATAACTGTAACCATGTATAGAAGTGAAGCTGATTTATTACCTCTGTAACTTGCCATGAATGTGACCAGATCTACCTGGAGTTCATTACCTTTGTAACTAGTTCAGCTATCATAACTTTGGGGTCCAGTCCCTGGACCCATTATGTACCTTTGTAATCTTTTGACTACCGCCCACAGGATGGGTATGGGGTGCATAATAAACATATTAAACTAAAGTGTGTGTGTGTGTGTGTGTGTGTGTGTGTGTGTGTGTGTGTGTGTGTGTGTGTGTGTGTACTCACCTATTTGTACTCACCTATTTGTGGTTGCAGGGGTCGATTCATAGCTCCTGGCCCTGCCTCTTCGCTGATTGCTACTAGGTCCTCTCTCTCCCTGCTCCATGAGCTCTATCATACCTCGCCTTAAAACTATGTATGGTTCCCGCCTCCACTACTTCACTGTCTGTGTGTCTGTGTGTGTGTCTGTGTGTGTGTGTGTGTCTGTGTGTGTGTGTCTGTGTGTGTGTGTCTGTGTGTGTGTGTGTGTGTCTGTGTGTGTCTGTGAGTGTGTCTGTGAGTGTGTGTGTGTGTGTGTACTCACTTATTTGTACTCACCTATTTGTGGTTGCAGGGGTCGAGTCACAGCTCCTGGCCCCGCCTCTTCGCTGATTGCTACTAGGTCCTCTCTCTCCCTGCCCCATGAGCTCTATCATACCTCGCCTTAAAACTATGTATGGTTCCTGCCTCCACCACATCACTTTCTAGGCTATTCCATGGCCTGACTACTCTATGACTGAAGAAATACTTCCTAACATCCCTTTGATTTATCTGTGTGTGTGTGTGTGTGTGTGTGTGTGTGTGTGTGTGTGTGTGTGTGTGTGTGTGTGTGTGTGTGTGTGTGTGTGTGTGTGTGTGTGTGTGTGTGTGTGTGTGTGTGACATGTGTGTGTGACACGTGTTTGTGACATGTGTGTGTGACTGTGTGTGTGACTGTGTGTGTGACTGTGTGTGTGTGTGTGTGTGTGTGTGTGTATGTGTGTGTGTGTGTGTGAGACGTGTGTGTGTGACGTGTGTGTGTGACGTGTACTCACCTATTTGTACTCACCTATTTGTGGTTGCAGGGGTCGAGTCCTAGCTCCTGGCCCCGCCTCTTCACCAGTTGCTACTAGGCCCTCTCTCTCCCCGCTCCATGAGCTTTATCAAACCTCGTCTTAAAACTGTGTATGGCTCCTGCCTCCACTACGTCATTTTCTAGGCTATTCCACTGCCTTACAACTCTATGACTGAAGAAATACTTCCTACTATCTCTCTGACTCATTTGTGTCTTCAACTTCCAATTGTGGCCTCTTGTTTCTGTGTCCCCTCCCTGGAACATCCTGTCTTTGTCCACCTTGTCTATTCCATGCAGTATTTTATATGTCATTATCATGTCTCCCCTGACCCTCCTGTCCTCCAGTGTGGTCAGGCCGATTTCCCTTAATCTTTCTTCATAGGACATTCCCCTTAGCTCTGGAACTAACCTTGTCGCAAACCTTTGTACTTTCTCTAGTTTCTTGACGTGCTTTATCAAGTGCGGGTTCCAAACAGGTGCTGCATACTCCAGTATGGGCCTGACATACACGGTGTACAGTGTCTTGAATGATTCCTTACTAAGGTATCGGAATGCTGTACTCAGGTTTGCCAGGCGCCCATATGCTGCAGCAGTTATCTGATTGATGTGTGCTTCCAGAGACATGCTCGGTGTTATACTCACCCCAAGATCTTTCTCCTTGAGTGTGTGTGTGTGTGTGTGTGTGTGTGTGTGTGTGTGTGTGTGTGTGTGTGTGTGTGTGTGTGTGTGTGTGTGTGTGTGTGTGTGTGTGTCGTGTGTGTGTGTCGTGTGTGTGTGTGTCGTGTGTGTGTGTGTCGTGTGTGTGTGTGTCGTGTGTGTGTGTGTCGTGTGTGTGTGTGTGTCGTGTGTGTGTGTGTCGTGTGTGTGTGTGTGTGTCGTGTATGTGTGTGTGTCGTGTGTGTGTGTGTCGTGTGTGTGTGTGTCGTGTGTGTGTGTGTCGTGTGTGTCGTGTGTGTGTGTGTCGTGTGTGTGTGTGTCGTATGTGTGTGTCGTGTGTGTGTGTGTGTGTGTGTGTGTGTGTGTGTGTGTGTGTGTGTGTGTGTGTGTGTGTGTGTGTGTGTACTCACCTAGTTGTACTCACCTAGTTGAGGTTGCGGGGGTCGAGTCCGAGCTCCTGGCCCCGCCTCTTCACTGATCGCTACTAGGTCACTCTCCCTGAGCCGTGAGCTTTATCATACCTCTGCTTAAAGCTATGTATGGATCCTGCCTCCACTACATCGCTTCCCAAACTATTCCACTTACTGACTACTCTGTGGCTGAAGAAATACTTCCTAACATCCCTGTGATTCATCTGTGTCTTCAGCTTCCAACTGTGTCCCCTTGTTACTGTGTCCAATCTCTGGAACATCCTGTCTTTGTCCACCTTGTCAATTCCTCTCAGTATTTTGTATGTCGTTATCATGTCCCCCCCTATCTCTCCTGTCCTCCAGTGTCGTCAGGTTGATTTCCCTTAACCTCTCCTCGTAGGACATACCTCTTAGCTCTGGGACTAGTCTTGTTGCAAACCTTTGCACTTTCTCTAGTTTCTTCACGTGCTTGGCTAGGTGTGGGTTCCAAACTGGTGCCGCATACTCCAATATGGGCCTAACATACACGGTGTACAGGGTCCTGAATGATTCCTTATTAAGATGTCTGAATGCTGTTCTGAGGTTTGCTAGGCACCCATATGCTGCAGCAGTTATTTGGTTGATGTGCGCTTCAGGAGATGTGCCTGGTGTTATACTCACCCCAAGATCTTTTTCCTTGAGTGAGGTTTGTAGTCTCTGACCCCCTAGACTGTACTCCGTCTGCGGCCTTCTTTGCCCTTCCCCAATCTTCATGACTTTGCACTTGGTGGGATTGAACTCCAGGAGCCAATTGCTGGACCAGGTCTGCAGCCTGTCCAGATCCCTTTGTAGTTCTGCCTGGTCTTCGATCGAGTGAATTCTTCTCATCAACTTCACGTCATCTGCAAACAGGGACACCTCAGAGTCTATTCCTTCCGTCATGTCGTTCACAAATACCAGAAACAGCACTGGTCCTAGGACTGACCCCTGCGGGACCCCGCTGGTCACAGGTGCCCACTCTGACACCTCGCCACGTACCATGACTCGCTGCTGTCTTCCTGACAAGTATTCCCTGATCCATTGTAGTGCCTTCCCTGTTATCCCTGCTTGGTCCTCCAGTTTTTGCACCAATCTCTTGTGTGGAACTGTGTCAAACGCCTTCTTGCAGTCCAAGAAAATGCAATCCACCCACCCCTCTCTCTCTTGTCTTACTGTTGTCACCATGTCATAGAACTCCAGTAGGTTTGTGACACAGGATTTCCCGTCCCTGAAACCATGTTGGCTGCTGTTGATGAGATCATTCCTTTCTAGGTGTTCCACCACTCTTCTCCTGCCTCCACTACATCACTTCCCAAACTATTCCACTTACTGACTACTCTGTGGCTGAAGAAATACTTCCTAACATCCCTGTGATTCATCTGTATCTTCAGCTTCCAACTGTGTCCCCTTGTTACTGTGTCCATTCTCTGGAACATCCTGTCTTTGTCCACCTTGTCAATTCCTCTCAGTATTTTGTATGTCATTATCATGTCCCCCCTATCTCTCCTGTCCTCCAGTGTCGTCAGGTTGATTTGTGTGTGTGTGTGTGTGTGTGTGTGTGTGTGTGTGTGTGTGTGTGTGTGTGTGTGTGTGTGTGTGTGTGTGTGTGTGTGTGTGTGTGTTAGTTACCATTTTGTCCTAGGCACATGTCGAGTAGCACTAGGCCTGTTATCATGTGGGAGTTCGACACGTGGATTAGGTAAAGAAATACTCACGTAGGCTGGTAGTACGTATAATTACAGACAAGGTGAGTAGCGCCCTTACAGCCGTAGCCTAGTCTCTCTGCTCTCTCTCGTACAACTGCCCGACTGGCCGCCCACAGTACCCATATGTGAGGGGGTCTTTGAATAGTGCCAGGTCAACACAATATGAATAGACAGTGACACAGGCAGAGACGGTTGGTCGTGAGTCAACTGGCACAGTGGTTACTGGTAACTGGTTACTACTACTGAGAGCTCGGCGACGCTAACGTATGTCGTCCCGACATACAACTAATACAAACTAGAGATGGCAGGTATACGGCTTGGGCTGATTCTATACAATGTCAAAGTACACAACAATTAAACATTATAACATACATAAGTAGAACATTGGAATGGAAGCTTACGTAACTGAAACTGTAATGCAATACAAGGTATAATATAGCACAACTTAAAACTCAACAAATGAACATCGAACTCAACGTTGAGATTACAAGTGATAAAAAAAAATTTTGATCGATCGATCTGTATTCATGTGATCTACGGATTCTGAGGAAGGAATATATACAAAGAAAGAGTGTTTAACAGAAAGGCAGATTCGGTGCACTCAAATCTAGACTGTTAACTCTCAGAATGCGGAGAGAACATGAACACAAAAAAAAATTCTTGAATACTGATAAGTTGATACTGTAATTATTCATCTATACAGGTTATTTACATTTAACCCCAACTCTGCTAGGGTGAGATTGACATATGCAGAATGGGTGTCATCTCTGGGAGGATCAAACTCTGTAGCATTGGCTAACTCATGCTGTATTTGAGGCAAATCTGAATTGGATGTTACAAATGATACTTGAGGATTTCTCAATACCTGTCGTGTACGTAGGGAATAACGACATTCAGGTTGATCGTCTGACTGAGTATCAGAGGAAGAGAGTACAGGATCAGGAGGATTGTCAGAGTCTGTCACATTAGTCTGGGTTGGAACATCATTATCATCACATACTAACTTCATATGATCTAAATGCGATTCTTTATACTGACCAGTACTAATCTCTCTAACCTTATACTTATTACCAGTGATATGTTCAACTACTCGATAAGGACCAACAAACTTTTGATCAAGCTTTGGCATTGCAGACGTTTTGTTAAAGTTAATCAGCATAACTCTCGAACCTACTTTGATTTTGGATGGCTTTGCTCGAGTGTTTGCGACTCTTGTAAATTCTGCTGTTGATTTATGAAGTGTTTCACGGATTCTTCTAAAAACACTTTGAGCTAAGCTGGTACGAGTTGCTATGAAATCATCAGGGTTGTAATTTGGTTTCGGATTAGAATATAACAACTCATAAGGCAAACGTTTATCTACACCATACAATGCATAATGTGGAGTGTCACCTATAGAAACATTGTAAGCAGAATTTATAGCACACTGCACATCAGGTATAACTTCATCCCAAGTTTCACTGTTGGGATTGATAGTGGCTCTCAAGACATCAAGTACTTTCTTATTGGTTCGTTCCACTAACCCATTGCTGGCAGGATGATGAGGAACAATGGTGGATTTAGAGATCTTGTACAAGGTGCACAAATTTTCAAGAATTTCATTACAGAATTCACCTCCATTATCTGTTACTAGGGACTTAGGAGTGGTATGCCTGCAGATAATGCGTTCTTTAAACGCTTTAGCTACTGTCTCGGCAGTCTTATCTGCAATAGGAACTAACTCACAATATCTGGTGAAATGGTCTACCATAACACACAGATGTTTGTTACCTTGGAGGGAACATTGGAAATTAGTTAACAAATGTAGCGCAACTCTTTCCCACGGTTCGCTAGTAGTTGGATATACTTGGATTGGATTAGGACCATTAGCATTGCCTTTATGTTGCATGCAGACACTACATTTCTTAACATACTCGGAAATATCAGTTGCCATACGAGGCCAAAAGTATTTCAATCTGGCTTGTTTTACTGAACGATCCATACCAGGGTGTGCAATACCTGGTACATCGTGAACTAGCTGTAAGGCTACATTCACTAGTGACTGTGGAATTACTAACTGGTATACTCTTCTGCTAGGAGTACCCAACTCGGCTGTTCGATACAGTAATTCTTGGTTCATGACAAAGTCACTGATGGGTGCTGGTGGCTTCACAGTCAGAATAAGATCTTCCTGGAGCAGGAATCGAATCACACCAGACCACATGGGATCTGTTCGTTGAGCATTCTTTACATCTTCAGCACTAAATGGAGGGTCTGCAGTTACTATACTAACATGTCGCGATAAGGCATCTGCAACTACATTTGACTTGCCAGGTAAATGCTCAAAGGTGGGATTGAACTCTTGGATAGTCAAGGTCCATCTGGCTAACCTTCCAGTAGGTTGTTTGTTCTGGAATAAGGGTATCAGTGGAGCATGGTCTGTCAAGACATGAACAGAGTACTGATAAATAATGTCTCGGAAGTGCTTTAAAGACCATACTATTGCTAAAGCTTCTTGCTCAGTTACTGTATAATTACGTTCAGCCTTCGTAAGGACTCGGCTAGCAAATGCAACTGCGTTGTACTTGCCAGCGGTCTTCTGAGCTAGTACGGCACCTATGCCAATTGAACTAGCATCAGTTGTCAGATAGAAGGGCTTAGAAAAATCTGGAAATTTCAAAATTGGAGCAGATGTTAGCTTTTCTTTTAGAGTTTGGAATGCTCTTTCTTGACGGAAGGTCCAAACAAAAGGAGCATCTTTCTTAAGCAACTCAGTTAGAGGAGCAGCTATGGAAGAAAAATTGGCAATGAAAGATCTATAAAAACCTGCTAAGCCCACAAAGGATCTTACGGCATCAGCAGTTTTGGGAGTTGGAAAATTTAGTACTGCAGTTACTTTACTTTGGTCAGTCGTAACCCCTCTAGGAGTGACTACGTGACCAAGAAACTTAATTTCTGATCTGAAAAATTGACATTTAGACAGTTTGATCTTTAAATTGGCTTCTTCAAGCTTACCAAGTACTACATCAAGTCTTTTCAAGTGTGTATCCACGTCTTTAGACATGACGATTACGTCATCTAAGTACACCATAAGTGCATTACCTATGAGACCTCTAAAGATATTAGTCATGAGCCTTGAGAACGTGATAGGGGAAGATCGTAATCCAAACGCCATATGGAGGAAGTGATAATGACCTGTAGGAGTGGAGAATGCAGTTAGCTCTTGGCTGTCCTCGTGAAGAGGGACTTGCCAAAACCCTTGTAACAAATCCAGGGTTGAAAGGACTTTGTTATCTCCGATGTTACGTAAAAGATCACCCAGTACAGGAAGTGGGAAGCGATCTGGAATGGTTTTCGCGTTTAACTTCCTAAAGTCAATTACTGGGCGCCAAGTACCATCCTTCTTAGGTACTAGTATCAAGGGTGCATTCCAAGGGGAATTGCTAGGTGCAATAACTCCATCATCAAGCATTTGATTGATCAATTCTTCTGCGACAGCAACTTGTGAATGAGGCATTCTGTACGCAGGTATGTAGATAGGTCTAGTACCAGGTTCAAGTGGAATACGATGGGACAATAAGTTCGTTATACCCATCTTCTCACCTGGTAAAGCAATGGCTTTACGACGTTTGTTCAACAGAGTCAACAAACGCTTGACTTCATCTGGGAAGTCAGTGGGGGCTAAGTCTTTCTCCTCAACTGGTGGAACAGATTGATCCAGTGAAGTGGATGAGGTCTCCCCGGCAGAAATAGCACCGACCCACTGGTCAGGTGACAACTCATCCTCTACCTGAACAGGGTAAGGATAGTGAACAAGGTCAACAAGATTGGTATTTGCTCTGAGGCGAACACTGTGACCAGAAGTGTTGGCCAGGAAGAAATGGATCTTACTATCTCTTACAACATGTAAGGATGGTTCAACAAATAGACCTTTTACTTTGCAAGAATCACTGTCAACTAGGACGTTATCACCATCTGGAACACTAGGAACAACAACAGACACTCTAGTGAGAGCACTAGCCGCAACAGAGACGTCTTTCTGCAGACGGCATGTGACATCAACAAGAGATGGCATTACTAGTTTCAAGTAATCATTTTCTGACAAGGCATCCCCTGTGGAGAAACTACTACTCGAACTAGCAGTCATTGCAGGGATAGGTTGTGCACTCAAGGCAATCTGAGTGTCCTCGGACACTTGAGGCATCGGACTATCCTGCAAGTCTGAAGGTATAGGTGGAACACTGATGGGAGTGACAGAATTACCAGTGCCTGACCGCTTGGGTACGCTACTGGAGAATGCATTAGCTTGTAAGGACTTAATCCGTACATCATACTCTGCAGCAGTATAACAGATTTCTGACTCAAGCTGGTAACCCCAGAATGGAACGATCAAGTCGTCAATTTGGGCATGCCATCGATAAGGGTCGAGCACAATGCGTAAGTCTCGCATGGAAGCAAATCCCAGTAGGTCACCAGGGAAAGTAATCTGGTCGACAACAAGGAAGGAAGCAGTGAAGTCTCTACCTTGGATAGAAAAGGTTAGGGAAGTCCGACCTCGGACACGCAGGTGAGAACCAGCTACTCCACTAAGGGAGGACACATGAGTCGGTTCTACGAGAAGGACATGTCGTAACTGCTTATCCTTAAACAAACTAGACCTAATAATATTGACTTGCGCACCAGAGTCCATGAACAAATGAACGGGCGCATTATAAACAGATGCTTGCACTATAGGGCCTATGGTTGCATTGGAAGTTATGTGCAAACAAAAAGGTGGATTGTCATCAGAAAAGGCTTGTTCCACTTCATCCCCAAAATCATCTATGTCAGAGACATGTGAAGCAACATCATCAGCAGGATTGTCATTCTCGAGACTGCTTAAGGCTTCAAAGGAATTGTGAACGGGGATGGTGTACTCATTATCACCTACTGTCACCATGGGACGGTTTGACTGGGGCGCTCGAATTCCCCTGAATTGGAAGAACGAGCCTGGTTCTGGTTATTTTGAGAATTGGAAGAATGAGCCTGGTTCTGGTTATTTTGAGAACCACGATATCTGTTTCCTCTACGGGTTCTGCGGTTGGAACGGCCACGGAAAGACCTAGAGTACTGAAGGTTATAGAGAGCATTGCACTCAGATGTGTCATGTCCATGTATTCTATGATAAGTACAGTAGGGAAGATCTGGGTACTCATCATCAGTACGACATCTCTTAGGGTAACTATCAGGACAATTAATTGCAATATGGCCACGGAAACCACAGTTATAACAAGTCCGCCGACTATGGTTACTGAATGTACTACGAATACTACGAGGTGTATAACAACTCTGTACACTGGTTCTTGGTGATCTCTGAGATGGTTGACGACCACGATTTGTCTCTGTGGCGCAAACAAGAGGTGGTGCAGACTGAGGCATATGTGTGACATTACTTTTGATACAAGGGAAAGTACCCTGGGGGCACAAGGAACGTACATGATTTAAGGCTGTAAGTGGTTCCATCGTCACAGTTGGAGGATGAGCCTCATAAGCACACACGGAAGCAGGTGGCATTAGTTCTTTAATTGCTCCAAAAGCTGTCATTTTAGCAAACGATGCTGTGGATGGTTTATCCTCGTCAGGGACAAAAGATGATGATTGGACAGCATTGATAAATGATGATAAAAGTTTGTCTAATCTAACAGCAAATGCACTCAACGATTCATTACTCATGGGTGTAGCATTCACTAGTTCCCTAAGAACGACATATGGATCAGCTGTTTTTACTGGGACAAGGAAAGAACGAATCAGTTCCTCATATTGTGACCACTTAGTAAGATTCCTGAAGTCTCGCATATCAAGGAGATCAACAACGTGAACAGCAGCAGGGGATCGATAAAGAGCTTCTTTAGCAAGTCTGATAAGACTTTCCTCTGAAGGAGGACCTTCAACTAGAGCACTAGCACGAGAACGAATGGCCGCAAACCATGCTTCAAGACTATGTACATGGCCATTGAATAAAGGTAACGCATCAAGGGAATCACGAGTATAACTATAGTATCTCGGTGTCTGGGTCGGTCTGTCAGTCGGTAAGGAACTGTGAGGACTGATGACAGGGGCAACAGTAGCCTGAGAGGTCTGAGTATCGACATTCACTAAAGTATCACTTGACAGTATGTGAGACATAATGGCAAAGTAACACGAGAACAAATAAGGCAAAAATAATGAACAATAAAAATGATATAAAATGCTAGAATTGAAATAAAAGATATGCAACTAATTCTGCAGAAGTAAAAAAAAAATGTCTAAGATACACTACAAGAGGAAGGACAACTCAATTTAAAGGACTATTGGCCAAGAAAAATTTACATTGAAATATACAAGTAAAAATATTACTGGAGACTGAATTAAATGCAAAATGAGCTGTCTTTACTCTTGCTAATAAAGAAATTAATTAATAAAATTTTAAATCAATGTAAAAAGTAAAAAATAAAATTACTAAATTGTTAACTGGGAAATGTAAGTATTTTCTAAGAATGCATAGACAAAATTAAAATATAATTCATAAAAATATCAATAAAAGAAAATAATTCACTGCAGAACAAGTGCAACAAAATAATTCACTGCAGAACAAGTGCAACAAAATAAGGTGTAGAAATAATCACTGCAGTAATAAAGTGTCACTGGAAAACTCAGGTTAAATAATAAAATTAAAATATGAAGAAAAAAACTGATTGAACACTTTAACTCTTAATTGTAAATTAGACAAAACAATTTACTCAAACAGAGTAAAGAAAACACTTTACGTTAAAAGTAATTGAAATTACATCAAGAGTGAATTTGTTCAAAGAAATATAAAAATATGAATAAAATAAAACAAAGGAACAAAACGGGTAATGTCACACTTACAGTGGCAGGGCACACTTCATTATTATAATATATTCTTACAACAAAATCTTGCTGTGACTGATACGACAAAAATTTGCTGGCAAAAATAATGGTACACAGTCTGCGAAAAAATTAGAGGAATGAGACACTGCTGGCATACGAAAAAAAGACACACATAGAAATAAATGGATAATTTGGTATACTGGGGTGAATATCACTGCGTGAAATACAATGACAATTACTGGAGAATACAACGCTGAAAGAATACACGATAAAAAAAATGAATCACTTCACACAGAGTGACTGATTGGTACACTACACAATAATACTTACTACAGGCAGGAGTAGCATAAAAAAACACAGAATAAAAAAATATAAGATGAGTGATAACACTGAAAAATATTGCAAAAATAATGAGTCAAAGAAACACTGAGTCTACACTGAAAACACAAGGTTTAGAGTACACAAGAAATTTACTATAAATGTCTCACAAACGCAAATGTCATTAAATGCAAGAAAAATGTCTCTAAATTATCACTGAAGTCTGTAGTAGTCGGGTGATTACTGGTGATGAGGGTAGGTTGTAGGTTGTCCTGCGCGGTGATGACTGACGCCTCCTACACTCACTGTTGTCGGAAGAAATGCGCTCTCTCGGTGGACTCCCATAATTGGGTTTTATCGTTGGCGCTCACTACATCTCTTGACCAATTATGTGAGCCAAAACAGTATTAGGACCCGGTACAAGGGTGCAAACAACCACAGGTAGATGAGGTGGGTGGCTGGTGGTGGTTGTGGAGGGAGAGTGTGGTGGGTGAGATGCTGGCGCGCAACGCCCGCCACTCTACCCACGAAGGTGGCTTGATAAGCCACTCTATGCTACAGGAATGGTGAAAACCACTCTTAGCATCCAACAGGGAGCACAAAGCGATATAGACAATACTTCAGAGGAACTTGGCTTACTTCTTACTGCGTGGCTTACTTCTCTCTCTCAGCTGGGTTAGAAGCTGGGTTGGCTGACTGGCTTACCCCACGAGAATGGCTGACTGGAAGACGTGTAACGATGCACAAAGCACGGAGGAGCAGGTGGATGACAGGAGACAGGCTGGATGATAGGCTGACTGGCATTCACTTCCACAGTCTGGCTTACTGACTAGCTTAATTGCAAAATCCGGGTCAACCCCTCGGAGATTGAAGCAATTAGCACACGAACTAAGCCAGGAAGCTTGAAACGGCTGCAACAGGCTTGCAGGCTGGAGGTGGTGAGGGTAAGCGGCTGGCTGGAGGTTCACCTTTGACCCGCCGGCTACTCACAAACAGTCTTCTAATGTCTTGAATTACCCGTGAGTCAACTGGCACAGTGGTTACTGGTAACTGGTTATTACTACTGAGACTGTTATATGTGTGTGTATTAGTTAGTTACCATTTTGTCCTAGGCACATGTCGTGTGTGTGTGTGTGTGTGTGTACTCACCTATTTGTACTCACCTATTTGTGGTTGCAGGGGTCGAGTCCTAGCTCCTGGCCCTGCCTCTTCACCGGTTGCTACTAGGCCCTCTCTCTCCCCGCTCCATGAGCTTTATCAAACCTCGTCTTAAAACTGTGTATGGTTCCTGCCTCCACTATGTCATTTTCTAGGCTATTCCACTGCCTTACAACTCTGTGTGTGTGTGTGTGTGTGTACTCACCTATTTGTGGTTGCAGGGGTCGAGTCCTAGCTCCTGGCCCCGCCTCTTCACCGGTTGCTACTAGGCCCTCTCTCTCCCCACTCCATGAGCTTTATCAAACCTCGTCTTAAAACTGTGTATGGTTCCTGCCTCCACTACGTCATTTTCTAGGCTATTCCACTGCCTTACAACTCTATGACTGAAGAAATACTTCCTATCTCTCTGACTCATTTGTGTCTTCAACTTCCAATTGTGGCCTCTTGTTTCTGTGTCCCCTCCCTGGAACATCCTGTCTTTGTCCACCTTGTCTATTCCATGCAGTATTTTATATGTCGTTATCATGTCTCCCCTGACCCTCCTGTCCTCCAGTGAGGTCAGGCCGATTTCCCTTAATCTTTCCTCATAGGACATTCCCCTTAGCTCTGGAACTAACCTTGTCGCAAACCTTTGTACTTTCTCTAGTTTCTTGACGTGCTTTATCAAGTGCGGGTTCCAAACAGGTGCTGCATACTCCAGTATGGGCCTGACATACACGGTGTACAGTGTCTTGAATGATTCCTTACTAAGGTATTGGAATGCTGTTCTCAGGTTTGCCAGGCACCCATATGCTGCAGCAGTTATCTGATTGATGTGTGCTTCTGGAGACATGCTTGGTGTTATACTCACCCCAAGATCTTTCTCCTTGAGTGAGGTTTGCAGTCTTTGGCCACCTAGCCTATACTCTGTCTGTGGTCTTCTGTGCCCCTCCCCCATCTTCATGACTTTGCATTTGGCAGGATTAAATTCGAGAAGCCATTTGCTGGACCAGGTGTCCAGTCTGTCCAGGTCTCTTTGAAGTCCTGCCTGGTCCTCATCAGATTTAATTCTCCTCATTAACTTCACATCATCTGCAAACAGGGACACTTCTGAGTCTAACCCTTCCGTCATGTCGTTCACATATACCAAAAATAGCACTGGTCCTAGGACCAACCCCTGTGGGACCCCGCTCGTCACAGGTGCCCACTGTGATACATCATTACGTACCATGACTCGTTGTTGCCTCCCTGTCAGGTATTCTCTGATCCATTGCAGTGCCCTTCCTGTTATATGCGCCTGATGCTCTAGCTTCTGCACTAATCTCTTGTGAGGAACTGTGTCAAAGGCCTTCTTGCAGTCCAAGAAGATGCAATCAACCCACCCCTCTCTCTCTTGTCTTACTTCTGTTATTTTATCATAAAACTCCAGAAGGTTTGTGACACAGGATTTGCCTTCCGTGAATCCGTGCTGGTTGGCATTTATACTCCTGTTCCGTTCCAGGTGCTCCACCACTCTCCTCCTGATAATCTTCTCCATAATTTTGCATACTATACACGTCAATGACACAGGTCTATAGTTTAGTGCCTCTTTTCTGTCTCCTTTTTTAAAAATGGGAACTACATTTGCCGTCTTCCATACCTCAGGTAGTTGCCCAGTTTCCAGGGATGTGTTGAAGATTGTGGTAAGTGGCACACACAACATATCTGCTCCCTCTCTAAGGACCCACGGGGAGATGTTGTCTGGTCCCATTGCCTTTGAGGTATCTATGTCCCTTAGCAGTTTCTTCACCTCCTCCTCATCTGTATGTATGTCGTCCAACACTTGTTGGTGTATTCCTTGCTGGTGTCCCCGTCTGGTCTGTCCCCCCAGAGTCCTTCCTGTCTCTACTGTAAATACTTCCTTAAATCTCTTGTTTAGCTCCTCACATACCTCTTGATCGTTTCTTGTGAGTTCTCCACCTTCTTTCCTCAGCCTTATCACCTGGTCCTTGACTGTTGTCTTCCTCCTAATGTGGCTATACAGCAGTTTCGGGTCAGATTTGACTTTCGATGCTATGTCGTTTTCATACTGTCGCTGGGCCTCCCTCCTTATCTGTGCATACTCGTTTCTGGCTCTTCTACTAATCTCCTTGTTTTCCTGGGTCCTATGCCTCCTGTACCTTTTCCATTCTCTGTTGCACTTAGTTTTTGCCTCCCTACACCTTCGGGTAAACCAAGGACTCGTTTTGGTCTTCCTATTATTTCCGTTTCCCTTGGGAACAAAACTTTCCTCTGTCTCCTTGCACTTTGTTGCCACATATTCCATCATCTCGTTTACTGATTTTCCTACCATTTCTCTGTCCCACTGAACCTCCTGCAGGAAGTTTCTCATACCTGTGTAGTCCCCCCTTTTATAGTTTGGCCTGTCCCCTTCAGTTCCTGTTACCTTCTCCACTTGTAACTCTACTATATAGTCAAAACTCAGAACCACATGATCGCTAGCTCCAAGGGGCCTCTCATAAGTGATGTCCTCAATGTCTGAACTGCTCAGGGTGAACACAAGATCCAGTCTTGCTGGCTCATCCTCCCCTCTCTCTCTGGTTGTGTCCCTGACATGTTGATGCAGGAGGTTTCCAAGTACCACATCCATCATCTTGGCTCTCCATGTTTCGGGACCCCCATGTGGCTCCAGGTTTTCCCAGTCGATCTCCCTGTGGTTGAAATCGCCCATTACCAGTAACTTTGCTCTGCTCGAGTGAGCTCTTCTTGCCACCTCAGCCAGTGTGTCCACCATCACCCTGTTGTTTTCTTCATACTCCTCTCTTGGCCTCCTGCAGTTCTGTGGTGGGTTATACATCACTCCAATGACTACTTTATGTGTGTGTGTGTGTGTGTGTGTGTGTGTGTGTGTGTGTGTGTGTGTGTGTGTGCATGTGTGTGTGTGTGGTGTGTGTGAGTGGTGTGTGTGTGGTGTGTGTGTGGTGTGTGTGTGGTGTGTGTGTGGTGTGTGTGTGGTGTGTGTGAGGTGTGTGTGTGGTGTGTGGTGTGTGTGGTGTGTGTGGTGTGTGTGGTGTGTGTTGTGTGTGTGGTGTGTGTGTGTGTGTGTGTGTGTGGTGTGTGTGTGTGGTGTGTGTGTGTGGTGTGTGTGTGGTGTGTGTGTGGTGTGTGTGTGGTGTGTGTGTGGTGTGTGTGTGTGGTGTGTGTGTGGTGTGTGTGTGGTGTGAGTGTCTGTGGTGTGTGTGTGGTGTGTGTGTGGTGTGTACTCACCTATTTGTACTCACCTATTTGTGGTTGCAGGGGTCGAGTCACAGCTCCTGGCCCCGCCTCTTCGCTGATTGCTACTAGGTCCTCTCTCTCCCTGCCCCATGAGCTCTATCATACCTCGCCTTAAAACTATGTATGGTTCCTGCCTCCACCACATCACTTTCTAGGCTATTCCATGGCCTGACTACTCTATGACTGAAGAAATACTTCCTAACATCCCTTTGATTCATCTGAGTCTTCAACTTCCAATTGTGACCTCTTGTGTCTGTGTCCCATCTCTGGAACATCCCGTCTTTGTCCACCTCGTCTATTCCGCGCAGTATTTTATATGTCGTTATCATGTCTCCCCTGACCCTCCTGGCCTCCAGTGTCGTCAGGCCGATTTCCCTCAACCTTTCTTCATAGGACAATCCCCGTAGCTCTGGGACTAGTCTTGTTGCAAACCTTTGCACTTTCTCTAATTTCTTGACGTGCTTGACTAGGTGTGGATTCCAAACTGGTGCTGCATACTCCAGTATGGGCCTGACGTAGATGGTGTACAGAGTCTTAAACGAATCCTTACTGAGGTATCGGAACGCTATCCGTAGGTTTGCCAGGCGCCCGTATGCTGCAGCAGTTATCTGATTGATGTGCGCCTCAGGAGATATGCTCGGTGTTATACTCACCCCCAGATCTTTTTCCTTGAGTGAGGTTTGCAGTCTTTGGCCATCTAAACTATATTGTGTCTGCGGTCTTCTTTGCCCTTCCCCAATCTTCATGACTTTGCATTTGGCAGGGTTAAATTCAAGGAGCCAGTTGCTGGACCAGGCTTGTAGCCTGTCCAGATCTCTTTGTAGTCCTGCCTGATCCTCGTCTGATTCGATTCTTCTCATTAACTTCACATCGTCTGCAAACAAGGACACTTCTGAGTCTATCCCTTCCGTTATGTCGTTCACGTATACCAAGAACAGCACAGGTCCTAGGACTGACCCCTGTGGAACCCCGCTTGTCACAGGCGCCCACTCTGACACCTCGTCGCGTACCATGACTCGTTGTTTCCTCCCTGTCAGATATTCTCTGATCCATTGCAGTGCCTTTCCTGTTATGTGTGCCTGGTCCTCTAGCTTTTGCAGTAACCTCTTGTGAGGAACTGTGTCGAAAGCCTTCTTGCAGTCCAAAAATACGCAGTCGATCCACCCCTCTCTCTCTTGTCTTACTTCTGTCACCTTGTCATAAAACTCTAGTAGGTTTGTGACACAGGATTTTCCTTCCCTGAAACCGTGCTGGTTGTCAATTATACACTTGTTTCTTTCCAGGTGCCCCACCACTCTCCTCCTGATGATCTTCTCCATGACCTTGCATACTATACACGTTAGAGATACAGGTCTGTAGTTTAGTGCCTCATGTCTGTCTCCCTTTTTAAAAATTGGGACTACATTTGCCATTTTCCATACCTCAGGGAGTTGCCCAGTTTCAAATGATGTGTTGAAGATCTTTGTTAATGGCTCACACAATATCTCTGCTCTGCTCCCTCTTTAAGGACCCATGGAGAGATGTTGTCTGGTCCCACCGCCTCTGAGGTGTCAAGTTCGCATAGCAGCTTCTTCACCTCCTCCTTGGTTATATGTACCTCATCCAGCACTTGCTGGTGTGCCCCCCTGTTCTGATTTCTTGGAGTCCTACTGGTTTCCACTGTAAATACCTCTTTAAATCTTGTGTTGAGCTCCTGACATACCTCTCGGTCGTTTCTTGTGAATTCCCCATCACCCTTCCTCAGTCTGATTACCTGGTCCTTGACTGTTGTTTTCCTCCTGATGTGGCTGTACAACAGCTTCGGGTCAGTCTTTACTTTTGATGCTATGTCATTTTCATATTGTCTCTGAGCCTCCCTTCTTATCTGTGCATATTCGTTTCTGGCTCTTCGGCTGATTTCTTTATTTTCCTGAGTTCTCTGTCTTCTGTACCTTTTCCATTCTCTAGTACACCTAGTTTTTGCCTCCCTACACCTTTGGGTGAACCAAGGACTCGTTCTGTTCTTCCCATTATTTCTGTTTCCCTTGGGAACAAACCTCTCCTCTGCCTCCTTGCATTTTGTTGCTACATAGTCCATCATTTCTTGTACTGGTTTTCCTGTCAGATCCCTCTCCCACTGAATGTCTTGAAGGAAGTTCCTCATGCCTGAGTAGTTCCCCCTTTTGTAGTTTGGTTTTTCCCAGCCCATTCCTGCTACTCTCTCCACTTGGAGCTCAACTATGTAGTCGAAGCACAGAACCACATGATCACTAGCTCCCAGGGGCCTTTCATACATGATACCCTCGATGTCCGAACTACTCATGGTGAATACAAGGTCCAACCTTGCTGGTTCATCCTCTCCTCTCTCTCTGGTAGTGTCTCTAACATGTTGATGCATGAGGTTCTCCAGTACCACATCCATCATCTTGGCTCTCCATGTTTCGGGACCCCCATGGGGCTCAAGGTTTTCCCAGTCAATCTCCTTGTGATTGAAATCACCCATAACTAGTAACTTTGCTCCCCCCATGTGTGCTCTCCTGGCCACCTCGGCTAGTGTGTTGATCATTGCTCTGTTGCTCTCATCATATTCTTCTCTTGGCCTCCTGCAGTTCTGTGGTGGGTTGTACATTACTGCAATTATCACCTTATGTCCCTCAGACTGGATTGTTCCTACTAAGTAGTCCCTTTCGCCCATGCCATCCATTCCTTCCATTTTCTCAAAACCCCACTGGTTTTTAATGAGCAGTGCAACTCCTCCTCCCCCTCTCCTCCCTCTGTCTTTCCTGAAGATTTGATATCCGGATGGAAAGATTGAATCTGTTATTATTCTGGTGAGTTTTGTTTCTGTGAGTGCTATTATGTCTGGGGATGTCTCTTTGATTCTTTCGTGCCACTCCTCATACTTGTTTGTTATTCCATCTGCATTTGTATACCACACCTTCAACTTCTTTTCTAAGACTGTGGTCTGGGAAGTATATTGGGGTTGGGGAAGTGGGAGACCTGGTAAGGAACTATGGGTTGTTGCTGTGGGGGTGAAGTTTGTAATGTAGTGGGTGGGGGCATTGGATGTGGCATGGGTGTTTTGATTTAGAGTGTTTGGTTGCACTGGGGTTGACCTGGTTGGGAGGCTTCTATAGAAAGTTGTGAGGGAGGCTGTATTAGATCTTCTTCCTGGGTCTGGGATCTCCTGTCTGTCTTCTCCATCCCCTCTCTTTCCTTGTGTGTGTGTGTGTGTGTGTGTGTGTGTGTGTGTGCATGTGTGTGTGTGTGTGTCTGTTTGTGTGTGTACTCACCTATTTGTGGTTGCGTGCATGCGTGTGTGTGTGTGTGTGTGTGTGTGTGTGTGTGTGTGTGTGTGTGTGTGTGTGTGTGTGTGTACTTACCTATTTGTACTCACCTATTTGTGGTTGCAGGGGTCGAGTCTTAGCTCCTGGCCCTGCCTCTTCACCGGTTGCTACTGGGCCCTCTCTCTCCCCGCTCCATGAGCGTTATCAAACCTCATCTTAAAACTGTGTATGGTTCCTGCCTCCACTACGTCATTTTCTAGGCTATTCCACTGCCTTACAACTCTATGACTGAAGAAATACTTCCTACTATCTCTCTGACTCATTTGTGTCTTCAACTTACAATTGTGGCCTCTTGTTTCTGTGTCCCGTCCCTGGAACATCCTGTCTTTGTCCACCTTGTCTATTCCATGCAGTATTTTATATGTCGTTATCATGTCTCCCCTGACCCTCCTGTCCTCCAGTGTCGTCAGGCCGATTTCCCTTAATCTTTCTTCATAGGACATTCCCCTTAGCTCTGGAACTAACCTTGTCACAAACCTTTGTACTTTCTCTAGTTTCTTGACGTGCTTTATCAAGTGCGGGTTCCAAACAGGTGCTGCATACTCCAGTATGGGCCTGACATACACGGTGTACAGTGTCTTGAATGATTCCTTACTAAGGTATCGGAATGCTGTTCTCAGGTTTGCCAGGCGCCCATATGCTGCAGCAGTTATCTGATTGATGTGTGCTTCCGGAGACATGCTCGGTGTTATACTCACCCCAGATCTTTCTCCTTGAGTGAGGTTTGCAGTCTTTGGCCACCTAGCCTATACTCTGTCTGTGGTCTTCTGTGCCCTTCCCCTATCTTCATGACTTTGCATTTGGCAGGATTAAATTCGAGAAACCATTTGCTGGACCAGGTGTCCAGTCTGTCCAGGTCTCTTTGAAGTCCTGCCTGGTCCTCATCAGATTTAATTCTCCTCATTAACTTCACATCATCTGCAAACAGGGACACTTCTGAGTCTAACCCTTCCGTCATGTCGTTCACATATACCAAAAATAGCACTGGTCCTAGGACCGACCCCTGTGGGACCCCGCTCGTCACAGGTGCCCACTGTGATACATCATTACGTACTATGACTCGTTGCCTCCCTGTCAGGTATTCTCTGATCCATTGCAGTGCCCTTCCTGTTATATGCACCTGATGCTCTAGCTTCTGCACTAATCTCTTGTGAGGAACTGTGTCAAAGGCCTTCTTGCAGTCCAAGAAGATGCAATCAACCCACCTCTCTCTCTCGTGTCTTACTTCTGTTATTTTATCATAAAACTCCAGAAGGTTTGTGACGCAGTATTTGTCTTCCGTGAATCCGTGCTGGTTGGCATTTATACTCTTGTTCCGTTCCAGGTGCTCCACCACTCTCCTCCTGATAATCTTCTCCATAATTTTGCATACTATACACGTCAATGACACAGGTCTATAGTTTAGTGCCTCTTTTCTGTCTCCTTTTTTAAAAATGGGAACTACATTTGCCGTCTTCCATACCTCAGGCAGTTGCCCAGTTTCCAGGGACGTGTTGAAGATTGTGGTAAGTGGCACGCACAACATATCTGCTCCCTCTCTAAGGACCCACGGGGAGATGTTGTCTGGTCCCATTGCCTTTGAGGTATCGATGTCCCTTAGCAGTTTCTTCACCTCCTCCTCATCTGTATGTATGTCATCCAACACTTGTTGGTGTATTCCTTGCTGGTGTCCCCATCTGGTCTGTCCCCCCAGAGTCCTTCCTGTCTCTACTGTAAATACTTCCTTAAATCTCGTGTTGAGCTCCTCACATACCTCTTGATCGTTTCTTGTGAGTTCTCCACCTTCTTTTCCTCAGCCTTATCACCTGGTCCTTGACTGTTGTCTTCCTCCTAATGTGGCTATACAGCAGTTTTGGGTCAGATTTGACTTTCGATGCTATGTCGTTTTCATACTGTCGCTGGGCCTCCCTCCTTATCTGTGCATACTCGTTTCTGGCTCTTCTAGTAATCTCCTTGTTTTCCTGGGTCCTATGCCTCCTGTACCTTTTCCATTCTCTGTTGCACTTAGTTTTTGCCTCCCTACACCTTCTGGTAAACCAAGGACTCGTTTTGGTCTTCCTATTATTTCTGTTTCCCTTGAGAACAAAACTTTCCTCTGCCTCCTTGCACTTTGTTGCCACATATTCCATCATCTCGTTTACTGATTTTCCTACCATTTCTCTGTCCCACTGAACCTCCTGCAGGAAGTTTCTCATACCTGTGTAGTCCCCCCTTTTATAGTTTGGCCTGTCCCCTTCAGTTCCTGTTACCTTCTCCACTTGTAACTCTACTATATAGTCAAAACTCAGAACCACGTGATCGCTAGCTCCAAGGGGCCTCTCGTAAGTGATGTTCTCAATGTCTGAACTGCTCAGGGTGAACACAAGATCCAGTCTTGCTGGCTCATCCTCCCCTCTCTCTTTGGTTGTGTCCCTGACATGTTGATGCATGAGGCTTTCAAGTACCACATCCATCATCTTGGCTCTCCATGTTTCGGGACCCCCATGTGGCTCCAGGTTTTCCCAGTCGATCTCCCTGTGGTTGAAATCGCCCATTACCAGTAACTTTGCTCTGCTCGAGTGAGCTCTTCTTGCCACCTCAGCCAGTGTGTCCACCATCACCCTGTTGTTTTCTTCGTACTCCTCTCTTAGCCTCCTGCAGTTCTGTGGTGGGTTATACATCACTCCCATGACTACTTTATGTTCTCCGGACTGAATTGTACCTACAATATAGTCTCTTTCTCCAATCATGTTCATGCCTTCCATTTCCTCAAATCCCCATCGGTGTTTTATGAGCAGTGCAACCCCTCCTCCCCCTCTACTTCTATCTTTCCTCAGGATATGATATCCTGTTGGGAAGACTGTGTCTGTTATTGTCTCAGCGAGTTTTGTTTCTGTGACTGCTATGATGTCTGGGGATCTTTCACTGATTCTTTCGTTCCACTCCTCATGTTTATTCGTTATTCCATCCGTGTTTGTGTACCAAACCTTCAGTTTCTTTTCTATCATTGTGGTCATGCAAGAATATTGGGGTTGGGGGAGCGAGAGCCTTGGTGGGGGCCTATATTGGGCTGTGGTGTAGGTGGGGTTTGTGTTGATGGGGTGGGGTCAGAATGCCCACAAGGGACAGCTGTTGGGGTGAGGTTTGTGATATGGGGGTTGGTGGCAGAGGGAACAGTGAGTGGGTTGTAGTATAGGTTACTCAGTTGCGTTGGGAATGTCGCGGTTGGAGTCTTTTGGTGGGAGATTCTGTGGGGTGTGTTTGCCCTTTCTCCTGTGTCTGGGTCCTGCTCATTTTCGTTGCTTCTCGTTCCTCCTTGCGTCTCTGTACCCTCTCTTTCAGTGTAGTCCTTTCTTCTTGTGTTCTGTCGTGGTCGAGGTATACTCTCTGGTACCCCTCTTTGTCCCTCAGTCTTTCTCTTGTGTGTGTGTGTGTGTGTGTGTGTGTGTGTGTGTGTGTGTGTGTGTGTGTGTGTGTGTGTGTGTGTGTGTGTGTGTGACTCAACAATCAATATTTGCACCAATAACTCATTACAGTTGTGACCGGGTGTGGAAGTGTGAATTGCTCATTACACTATAATTTGTTCATGATTGTAGCCATGTATAAACGTAAGTAACCATTCTTACAGAATTCATTACCTTCGTAACTTGTGAGCTCATTACCTTTGTACCTAGTTCATTATTATTATAATCAAGGGGGAAGCGCTAAACCCTGTACCTAGTTCAGCTATCAAAACTTTGGGGGCCCAGTCCCTGGACCCATTACGTACCTCTGTAATCTGTAAATACCTTTGTAACTTGTCATGATTGTGACCAGACCTACCTGGCGTTCATTACCTTTGTAAATTGTGAGTTCATTACCTTTGTAAATTGTGAGTTCATTACCTTTGTAAACTGTGAGTTCATTACTTCTGTAACTTGCTCAGCTATCAAAACTTTTTTGTCCAGTCCCTGGACCAATTATGTACCTCTGTAATCTTTTGGCTACCGCCCACAGGATGGGTATGGGGTGCATAATAAACATATTAAACTAAATGCATTATTTTTGTCTTCTGGTGTGTCTTGGACCTTGTCGTAGTGATCCAGTAGTTTAGACAGACTGGAGCGACCTGCTCTAAACCCATGTTGTCCTGGGTTGTGTAATTGATGGGTATCTAGATGGGTGGCTATCTTGCTTTGAAAGGGTTCAAAGATTTTTATGAAATGGGATGTTAGTGCTATCGGTCTGTAGTTCTTTGCGATTGCTTTACTGCCTCCTTCGTGGAGTGGGGCTATGTCTGTTGTTTTTTTAACTGTGGGATGACCCCTGTGTCCATGCTCCCTCTTCATAGGATGGTAAAAGCTCGTGATAGGGGCTTCTTGCAGTTCTTGATGAACACGGAGTTCCATGAGTCTGGCCCTGGGACAGAGTGCCTGGACATGTCATTTATCGCCTGTTCGAAGTCATTTGGCATCAGGATAACATCAGATAGGCTTGTGTTAACCAAATTCTGTGGCTCTCATAAAAAAATTAATTTTGATCTTCGACTCTCAGTCTGGTTAGCGGCTTGCTAAAAATTGAGTCATACTGGGACTTGAGTAGCTCACTCATTTCCTTGCTGTCATCTGTGTAGGACCCATCTTGTTTAAGTAGGGGCCCAATACTTGATGTTGTTCTCGGCTTTGATTTGGCATAATAAAAGAAATACTTTGGGTTTCTTTCGATTTCATTTATGTCTTTTAGCTCTTCTCGCAATTCCTGACTCCTATAAGATTCCTTTAGCTTAAGTTCGATGTTTGCTATTTCTCTGACCACTGACTCCCTACGCATTTCAGATATATTGGCCTCTTTTAGCCACTCTGTTAATCTTTTCCATCGCCTGTAAAGGGAGCGCCTGTCTCTTTCTATTTTACATCTACTCCTCCTTGAGCATACATCGAGTGCCACAAAGTTAATCTGTTCTATGCGTAAGTTGGAGTCTGTGTCGTTTAGTCGATCTTCCCAGCTTATATCATTTAGGACTTGGTTTACTTGGTCCCACTTTATGTTCTTGTTATTGAAGATGAATTTGGTGAAGGCTCCCTAGTGACTAATCTCATTTTGTCGGTCTGGGGCTCCATGCATATATGTTTGAACCTCGATTATGTTGTGATCTGAGTATATTGTTTTTCATATAGTGACATTTCGTATCAGATCATCATTGTTAGTGAAGATGAGGTCTAGTGTATTCTCCAGTCTAGTAGGCTCTATTATTTGCTGATTCAAGTTGAATTTTGTGCAGAGAGAAGGTGGAGAAGTGCCATCAGCAGGTAATTGTCATTGGTGTTTAGGCGTGGGACCAGAGTTGGTCCAACGTGGAACAGGCCGGTGATTTGAAAATTGCCGCACCATAGAGGGAGAGGCCAGAAGCATAGTCAAAGGAGAGCGGAGGTCAGATAAATCAAATGAGTCAGTCGAGACCTCAGTACCTGAAGCGGGTGAGGAAACAGCACCGGCAAGAGGTACAGAGGCACGAGGAGTGTCCGAAGAGTGGTCCAAAGATGAGGCGGGGTCAGAACAGGGTGCAGTATCAAGAAGGGGCCCGGGGGTAGCAGGTTCATGGATTGGGTTCTCTATGGTTAGGTTACTTCTTTCTTTTTTTTAAGAAAAAAAAGAAAGAAAAAATAAAAATAAAAAAAAATAATAAAAAAAAGGGGGGACCGGGGAGGGATAGTTCCTAGGAGGAATGAAAGGGCCAGAAATCTCCCTCCGCACCCAAGAGGACCTCAGCACCGCAAGTAGCATAGATGCAGCATGGAACCCATGCCATACCCTAGCCATCATGCCAGTAAACCAGCAATCCAGGATAGCAACCTCACATCTGCCGAGCTACCTCAGTGGACAAAAGAGAGGGCGGCCGGATATCTGCCACAAAGCATACCTCCTTCGGCCACCACCCCAAGAATCCAAAAGGTGGCTTCCAGAGATACACCCATCACCCGAAAGACACCCAAAGTCACTCTCCGGGATACCGGAGAGGGATCGGGACATCCCCAGGCGATCCAGATTCCACGGCAAACTACACCGCCACCAAGAACCTCAACGGAATGGGATGGACCCCGGTACCCTTTCCCCTACCTAGGAACTAGCTCGCCTGTGGGAAAAATCCCAAAGGTCAAGAAGAGGAAGGGCAAAAGGGAGGGGTGGGGAGGGGGAGGAGGAAAGGGAAAAGGGGAGGATGGGATAGGGAAGGGGAGATTGGGGGGTAATTAGGTTCGGTCTGAGGAAGGAGACCAACAGGTCTAATTCCTCAGACCAAGAGCCTCTTCACCACGCCAAGGAGCCCCCCTTGAAGAGGTGTCCTTATTATTGAGTTTAATATTTTGCATTTCATTAGCTTTATTTTGTGTGAAATTTAGTATTTCTTGATACACTGAAATTTTGTGATTTTTGTACTATTGCAAACCCTGCTAATATCATAATTTTGTCATCTTCTAGTGAAGCAAGTGAATTATTTTTTTTGCATTCCAAATTGCAGCTACCAGGACCTGCAACCTTTTGCTGTGTGTTGAGAAAGCCTGCACAACAGTTCACTTTTGTGTAATACGTGATTTTAAATTGTGCAGCTTTGCTATTTTTTGCAGCCAGTTTTCTTCAGTTCAATTCCTTTTATAAATTTTGTTGCCAGTTTTCTTGTGCAATTGCTAAATTACCTCACCATCATTCTGTGATGGTGAGGCAATTTAGCAATTGCTAAATTACCTCACCATCATTACATATTTTATTTTGAGTTTCAGAGTGTACCGTTACACTATATTGTTTTGTTGTTGCTCAAACCTACTATCATTGTGTTCTCTCCGACTCTGTCCTCTCAGGGAAGGTTCCTTTATGTTGGTGAGAGGCTCTTGATTTAGGGAACTGGATCTGTGCTCCAGTTCCCCGAATGAAGCCTGAATGCCTTCCACATCCCCCACCAGGCGCTGTATAATCCTACGGGTTTAGCGCTTCCCCACTGATTATATTAATAATAATCTCTGACTCTGTGTTGAGTTGTAGCCCAGTGCATATGATTTCTACTCTTGCCTAATTTACCTTCTTCGTTACTCACCTTCCCTTCCTACATTTGACATGAAAACTAAGACATGCCGTGACTTTCCCGCTAGCCCAGTTTCTGCCTATGCTTCCAATAGTGCCTCAGGAGTCATGATCACGAGGGAGGGGAGAGAAGCTCTCCTGACAGATGGTCAGGTCATGACTCAAGTCTCAAGTCACAGAACTGCTTATTGCCTCAAATGATGTAGTTGAAATTTTAGCAGTAAAGATTGAGAACCAAAATCTAGTGATTGTGGTAGTCTACAAGCCTCCAGATGCAACATCTCAACAATTCCAGGAACAGCTGTTGAAAATTGACCACTGTCTGGAAAATCTTTCAGCTCCTGCCCCCAACATCTTGCTCCTGGGGGATATCAACTTAAGGCACCTAAATTGGAGGAATATAGCAAATAATGTTGTTGCAGTGATAACACAAGAAGGCAGCTCAGACGAGAACTCACACACACAACCTTTAAAATCTCTGCTCAAAATTCAACTTAAACCAGCAAATAATAGAGCCTACTAGACTGGAGAATACACTCGACCTCATCTTCACTAACAACGATGATCTGATACGAAATGTCACCATATCAAAAACAATATACTCGGATCACAACATAATCTAGGTTCAGACATGTATGCACAGAGCCCCAGACTGACAAAATGGGATCAGTCACAAGGGAGTCTTCACCAAATTCAACTTCAATAAATAAAAATCATAAGGTGGAACCAAGTAAACCAAGTCCTAAATGATATAAGCTGGGAAAATAGACTAAGCAGCACAGACCCCAACTTATGCCTAGAACAGATTAACTCTGTGGCACTCGAAGTATGCTCAAGGTATATTCCTTTAAGAAAAAGAAGAAGTAGATGCAAAATAGAAAGAGACAGGTGCTCCTTTTACAGGCGAGGGAAAAGAATAACAGAATGGCTAAAAGAGGCCAATATATCTGCAATGTGTATGGAGACACTGGTCAGAGAAATAGCAAACATCGAACTAAAGCTATAGGAATCTTATAAGAGTCAGCAATCGTGGGAAGAACTAAAAGCCATAAAGGAAATCGAAAGAAACCCAAAGTATTTCTTCTCCTATGCCAAATCAAAGTTGAGAACAACATCCAGTTGGGCCCCGACTTAAACAAGATGGGTCCTACACAGATGACAGCAAGGAAATGAGTGAGCTACTCAAGTCCTAATATGATTCAGTTTTTAGCAAGCCGCTAACCAGACTGAGAGTTGAAAATCTAAATTATTTTTTTTGACCCACAGAATTTAGTAAACACAAGCCTATTGATGTTATCCTGACGCCAAATGACTTCGAAAAGGTGATAAATGACATGCCCATGCACTCTGCCCCAGGGCCAGACTCGTGGAACTCCGTGTTCATCAAGAACTGCATGCCTAGCATGGCTAGGCATTTCAGGCAGACTTAGATTAATTTATAACTCTAAATTATTACAGATTATGGAGTAAGTTGGTATTAAGGATAAGTGACTACATTATAGTTTGTGAGTTTAGCAATGTGAATGCTTTTGTTTTGGTACAATACATAGTTTCTATATTGGAGTATCACAGGCAAACTTATGACTAGTTAGGATTCATTATTTTAAGATTAAGATTCGTATTTCTGTGTTTGTAGTCAAAAGGGTGAGTGTGTGAGTATAAGTGTGAACCACCAGGTGGTTTTCATTTAGTTGACAGGGTGTATCTTGGAGATAAGATGTTTTCTAATGGTAGTTTGAAAGTAATGAATGTGTCTGCATTTCTAAAGTTTTCAGGTAGGGTGTTCCATATTTTAGGCCCTCTGACATACATTGAATTTTTGTAAAGGTTTAGTCGGACATGGGGAATGTCATAGAGATATTTGTGTCTGGTGTTATGCCTGTGGGTCCTGTCACAACTATCAAGAAAGCGTTTTATGTCAGGGTTAATACTGGAATTTAAGGTCCTGTAGATGTAGATTGCACAGTAGTAAGGGTGGATGTTCTTAACAGTTTAGATCAATGAAGAGTGGGGGTGTGTTGCCCGGGATGGGATTTAGTGATTATTCTTACTGCGGCTTTTTGTTGGGTTATTGGCTTTAGGTGTGTTGCTGCAATTGATCCCCAAAAACAAATAGCATAGGTGAGGTATGGATAAATGAGTGAATGGTATAGTGTGAGAAGGGCAGTTTGCGGCACACAGTATCGCATCTTGGAGAGGATCCCAACATCAAACGACTGAACGTGATCGGGCTTCTGCTCAAGCCAAAGGGCATCCTCCTGAACTGGTAATGACTGGTTGGTATGGAGAAAGCTGCCAACTCTTTGCTCTGGTCATCGAGAGGGATCTGCCAAAACCCTTGAAGAAGATCAACAGGCAACAGGGAATACAGTCACAGAAACCCAAGGCAAACGGAAACCAAGCCTGTGCACATACTATGCACTCGGTATCTGCTGGCATGGGAAATCTGGAAAAACAGATGGGACGTGCAACTATGACCACCCTAGAAAATGCCATGCCCATATGACAACAGGAAAATGCAAACTCCCTTCCTGTAAGCTTTTTCACCCTGAACTGTGTACCTCTTCAGTACAGGAAAGACTGTGCTATAACTTAAATTGCCAGGCATACCATCTAAAGGGGACAAAAAGATACAAAACATCCAGGCCATGGGAAAACCTGGGTAGCCACAGCCACTCAAGAGGGAGAGGTTTTTTAGTGCCAGGAAGGAAAAAAAACTGGCAGGAAATGGCAGAAATCGTACATCAAATCCAGTCATTCCTGGAGTGGAACCACAGTCGATGGCCTCCACTCCAAACCAACAGATACAGATACTAATGCCGGACAAAAAATCCCCCCCCAGTACCAACAATACCACCAGTCCGATAACATTCTTCTTGGCAAATATACAGGGTCTAAAGCCAACAACAAACAACAAAATACCTTTCATCTGTGGACTGCTTGCAGAGGCAAAGGCAATGTTCGCGGCTTTCACTGAGACCCACATAAAGGATCACTTGGACAACGAAATATGGATCCCAGGTTACAACCTATACAGATGTGACAGAGTGAAAAGGCAAAAGGGGGAGGTTGGCCTGTACATTGCAGAGTCACTTGTTTGCACAGAACTGCTAAATGCCTCAAATGATGTAGTGGAAGTTTTAGCAGTAAAAGTCGAGAACCAAAACCTAGTCATTGTGGTAGTCTACAAGCCTCCGGATGCAACATCCCAGCAATTCCAGGAACAGCTGTTAAAAATTGACCACTGTCTGGAAAATCTTCCAGCTCCTGCACCCAACATCTTGCTCCTGGGGGATTTCAACTTAAGGCACCTAAAATGGAGGAATATAGCAAATAATATTGTTGCAGTAATAACACCAGGAGACAGCTCTGATGAAAACTCACACTCATGCGAGCTTTTAAATCTCTGCACAAAATTCAATTTAAACCAGCAAATAATAGAGCCTACTAGACTGGAGAATACACTAGACCTCATCTTCACTAACAATGATGATCTGATAAGAAATGTCACCATATCAAAAACAATATACTCAGATCACAACATAATTGAGGTTCAGTCATGTATGCGTGGAGCCCCAGACCGACATAATGAGATTAGTCACGAGGGAGCATTCACCAAATTCAACTTCAATAACAAAAACATAAAGTGGGACCAAGTAAACCAAGTCCTAACCGATATAAGCTGGGAAGATATACTAAGCAACACAGACCCCAACTTATGCCTAGAACAGATTAACTCGGTGGCACTCGATGTATGCACAAGGCTTATTCCTCTAAGAAAAAGGAGGAGAAGATGTAAAATAGAAAGAGACAGGCACTCCCTTTACAGGCGACGGAAAAGAATAACAGAGTGGCTAAAAGAGGTCAATATATCTGAAATGCGTAGGGAGACACTGGTCAGAGAAATAGCAAGCATCGAACTTAAGCTAAAAGAATCCTTTAGGAGTCAGGAATCGCGGGAAGAACTAAAAGCCATAAATGAAATCGAAAGAAACCCAAAGTATTTCTTCTCCTATGCCAAATCAAAATCGAGAACAACGTCCAGTATTGGGCCCCTACTTAAACAAGATGGGTCCTACACAGATGACAGCAAGGAAATGAGTGAGCTACTCAAGTCCCAATATGACTCAGTTTTTAGCAAGCCGCTAACCAGACTGAGAGTCGAAGATCAAAATGAATTTTTTATGAGAAAGCCACAGAATTTGGTTAACACAAGCCTATCTGATGTTATCCTGACGCCAAATGACTTCGAACAGGCGATAAATGACATGCCCATGCACTCTGCCCCAGGGCCAGACTCATGGAACTCTGTGTTCATCAAGAACTGCAAGAAGCCCCTATCACGAGCCTTTTCCATCCTATGGAGAGGGAGCATGGACACGGGGGTCGTCCCACAGTTACTAAAAACAACAGACATAGCCCCACTCCACAAAGGGGGCAGTAAAGCAACAGCAAAGAACTACAGACCAATAGCACTAACATCCCATATCATAAAAATCTTTGAAAGGGTCCTAAGAAGCAAGATCACCACCCATCTAGAAACCCATCAGTTACACAACCCAGGGCAACATGGGTTTAGAACAGGTCGCTCCTGTCTGTCTCAACTATTGGATCACTACGACAAGGTCCTAAATGCACTAGAAGACAAAAAGAATGCAGATGTAATATATACAGACTTTGCAAAAGCCTTCGACAAGTGTGACCATGGCGTAATAGCGCACAAAATGCGTGCTAAAGGAATAACAGGAAAAGTCGGTCGATGGATCTATAATTTCCTCACTAACAGAACACAGAGAGTAGTCGTCAACAGAGTAAAGTCCGAGGCAGCTACGGTGAAAAGCTCTATTCCACAAGGCACAGTACTCGCTCCCATCTTGTTCCTCATCCTCATATCCGACATAGACAAGGATGTCAGCCACAGCACCGTGTCTTCCTTTGCAGATGACACCCGAATCTGCATGACAGTGTCTTCCATTGCAGACACTGCAAAGCTCCAGGCGGACATCAACCAAATCTTTCAGTGGGCTGCAGAAAACAATATGAAGTTCAACGATGAGAAATTTCAATTACTCAGATATGGTAAACATGAGGAAATTAAATCTTCATCAGAGTACAAAACAAATTCTGGCCACAAAATAGAGCGAAACACCAACGTCAAAGACCTGGGAGTGATCATGTCGGAGGATCTCACCTTCAAGGACCATAACATTGTATCAATCGCATCTGCTAGAAAAATGACAGGATGGATAATGAGAACCTTCAAAACTAGGGAGGTCAAGCCCATGATGACACTCTTCAGGTCACTTGTTCTATCTAGGCTGGAATATTGCTGCACACTAACAGCACCTTTCAAGGCAGGTGAGATTGCCGACCTAGAAAATGTACAGAGAACTTTCATGGTGCGCATACCGGAGATAAAACACCTCAATTATTGGGAGCGCTTGAGGTTCCTAAACCTGTATTCCCTGGAACGCAGGAGGGAGAGATACATGATTATATACACCTGGAAAATCCTCAATCACTACGAAAGCAAAAGACTTGGCAGATGATGCACCATCCCCCCAATGAAAAGCAGGGGTGTCACTAGCATGTTAAGAGACCATACAATAAGTGTCAGGGGCCCAAGACTGTTCAACTGCCTCCCAGCACACATAAGGGGGATTACCAACAGACCCCTGGCAGTCTTCAAGCTGGCACTGGACAAGCACCTAAAGTAAGTTCCTGATCAGCCAGGCTGTGGCTCGTACGTTGGTTTGCGTGCAGCCAGCAGCAACAGCCTGGTTGATCAGGCTCTGATCCACCAGGAGGCCTGGTCACAGACCGGGCCGCGGGGGCGTTGACCCCTGGAGCTCTCTCCAGGTAAACTCCAGGCAAAAAGACCTTATTATGACCGATGTTCTGCAACAAGTCATTCAGAACTTGCAATGAAAATCGGTCTGGGATTGTATAAGCATTCAGTTTCCTGCAATCAATAATAGGGCTCCAGGTTTCATGTTTCTTGGGAACCAGGATGAGAGGGGCAGTCCACGGGGAATTGGACTCCTCAATAATTCCATCACAGAGCATCCTTGCAATGAGTTCTTCAGCAAAGACTCTTTCTGCTTGTGGCAGGGAATGCACAGGTACATAAATGGGTTTAGTACCTTTGTCAAGTGGAATAAGGTGAGAAATATGTGGGGTCATACCCATGGACTCACCATCTAATGTGACTGTGGAGCGTGCACAATTGAGAACTTGGAGAAGCTTTGAAACTTCTTCAGGGTAGTGTGTCTTAGCTAGATCATCTTCTTGCACTGGATGGGTGTTGGAAGAGTCAGTAGCCATCTCATCTGGGAGAACTGCACTTATGAGGTCAGCTGGGATTTCACCCTCCACTCTCACTGGGAGAGGGAATTTGACAAGATCGACAAGTGAGGTGTCCTTCCCCAGGGGAAATTCTGAACTGTGCATGTAGACGACAAGGACTTGCAACTTACCACGTTGCACTGTATGCAAGGGCAGCTCAAGGGAGAGGCCCTTGACTCTGCACATGTCGTTGTCGACCAGCACGTGATCTCCTGTTCACATACACTGTAACAGGAGTGAGCGAGTTAGCTGACAAATTGACATACAGTGGACCCCCGCATAATGATTACCTCCGAATGCGACCAATTATGTAAGTGTATTTATGTAAGTGCGTTTGTACGTGTATGTTTGGGGGTCTGAAATGGACTAATCTACTTCACAATATTTCTTATGGGAACAAATTCGGTCAGTACTGGCACCTGAACATACTTCTGGAGTGAAAAAATATCGTTAACCGGGGGTCCACTGTACTTTGTACATGTGGTAACTTTGCTCGCTGATGCCATGACAAGAGTCAGATATTCGCCTGCCAACAGGGAGATTGCAGCTTGACAACTGCTATTCTCTACAACAGTGCTCGAGTTAGAGTGAAGGTTAGACCGGGTGTCCCCAGACTGGGTTTCCCTGGTAACTGAGCACTGATGGCCAGGTGATGAGAAATGAGCTCTCTTAAGAAGTTGGTCAGGACAAGAAGCCGACCTCAGGGAGAATGTGCTATGGAAACCGTTGGTTTCCAACGATTCCAGACACTGTACATACTCCGAGATAGAGTAGCATGTAGTGGATCCTAAGTGTATGCCCCAAAAGGGCACAACTACTCCACTGAAATCCACTTTCCACTTAGCTGAATCTGAGTGGATCTTAAAATCTGCCATTGTCTTAAAGCTGATAAGCAGCTCACCGGGGAAAACAATATCAACAACTAGGAACTTTGTGGACAGTTTGTGACCCCGGATCGCAAATTCTAACACTCTACATCCACGAACCATCAGAGGACTACCTGAAACTCCTCTCAAGGTCTGAATGACAGACGTCTCTGTCAACATGGCCGCATGAAGGCCGATGTCACGGAAGAGAGTGGAACGAATGATGTTAACCACCAAACCTGTATCGAGGAAAGGCTAAACAGGCTTACGGTGAACAGTGGACTCAACGAGCGATGCACATGGGTTGTCATGCCGAACATGAAGGCATGACAGGCCGACTACATCTCTGGAGTCACGGCTGCTAGAGGCTCGACACTGGTTGGCGAGGCTTGACATCCTGGAAGGTACGGTACGAGTCTCGGCAACAGTATCAAGGTGCTCTGTTTCCGCACTGTCAGCGAGCGTATCACTGCCCAGGGCAGAAAATGCATTGCAGAAGGAGACAGAATACAGTGACTCCAACAGTTACTACTTCTTTTGCTGATTTCTTGGACGCGACTCTTCCTCCAACTGTTGGAAGGGCTCCTACTAGCATGTGCTTTGTGCCTCGAATGCTTGTCCTGTAGCACTTGTTAGAGGTATGTCCTGAAGTGTTGATACATGCAAACTCCTTCCCGATACTGGGCATGGGGACGGTGATGGTCACCACATGGGGACTTGGGTTTGTAACATTCTGAATGGTAGTGCCCACGTATGCCACAATTAAAACAATTCATCATGTGCTTAGCAGATGGTGCTGGCAGTGGTGTGTGCTGGTGAAATTTTACATTGGTCCTGGGAGTCGGTGACGGCTTCTTTGTATTAGACCAACTGTTGTTACTGGAATCACTATTTGCACTTGACCTATTGTTAGTAGTACTGGGTTTGGTAACCTTGAGGATCGGCTGTCTGACAGATGTGGCGAAAGTAACTGCTTGCTGCGTCTGCAGCACTGCTGCAGTTGATGCAGGAGGAACTGACATACTTGCAGTTTACCTGGAGAGGGTTTTAGGAGTCAACACCCCTGTGGCCCGGTGTGAGACCAGGCCTCATCGTGGATCAGGGTCTGATCAACCAGGCTGTTACTGCTGGCCGCATGCAAGCTAACGTACGAACCACAGCCTGGTTGGTCAGGTACTGACTTTATTAAGGTGCCTGTTCAGTGCCTTCATGAAGACAGCTAGGGGTCTATTGGTAATCCCCCTTATGTATGCTGGGCGGCAATTAACCCTTTGAGGGTCGACAGGCCCTCTCCGAAACTCGTTCTCAGGGTCGGCCAAATTTCAAAAAAAAAAAAAATTATTTTTTCTTATGAAAAAATAGAGTATTTTTTTCTAAACATTATAGGCTAAACAAAAAAATTTTAGCGTCAATACTTACCGAGATATGGAGGTGTGAAATTTCCCAAAATTGAACAACATATGGTAACATCGCCGACTGCCGTCACCCGGTATTTTTCTATTTACTTTTTTATGTACTATTTTCAATTTTTTTTCAATTTTTCTTTTTCTGAGTAACTTTTATGGCCTCTGAGGCCAACATGATCAGTATTTTGTAAGTTATTTCTTTTTCAATACTACACAATAAGGGCGTAAACACTGTTGTCATTATTTTGTTTACAGAAAATATTTACACAAACAAACAATATGAAATGTTGTTTATTACTATTTTTCTATATTTTATATACACATATACAGTCACAGGACATGTTTCTAGAAGTTCTGCAGCCTGTGGAACTCTTTGAAACATGGTGTCATGCACAGTGGAGTTTTGCACTCCTCACACATAAAACGAGTGTCTCTGCGTTGTCGTGGGCGTTTTTTTGTATGTGAACAGACGTAACACCTCTTCTGAGCCTTTTTCTTCAAAGCAGTAGCAGGCAGTTTTACCAGGAAGTGATCACCATGCTTCAGACGAGCAGGTAGTTGTTGATAATTTGGTGGGCGGTCAATTGCAGGTGCATTTCCTTGGTACTTGAATACTATTTGTCTGATGACAGACAAACAGAATTCGCCGTACTGTGGTTTGTTTCTGGTGCTCATCTTATACATATTATAAGCATTGAGCATGGAAATGTTCAGAAGATGGAAAAACAGTTTGATGTACCACTTATAACTCTTGCGAACACAATCAGCAAACCCAATCTGCATGTCACATTTGTCCACTGAACGCATGTTGAAGGTGTAATCAATCACAGCTGCAGGTTTTAGAATGGGTTCATTTCTCTCTCTATGCTGCCTGCCACTGTCTGCCATTTCATTAGGGTGAATTGATGACAACAGTGTGACATCTCGTTTGTCATGCCACCGAAATGCCATGATGTCATTGGCAGCAAACGCCTGCACCTCACCTCTGCGAGTGCCAGCATCAAACCTGGGCATATGTTTTCGATTTGCACGCACTGTGCCACACACATCTGTCATGTTCACTCGCAAAAAATCACTGAGTGAGGGGCTTGTGTACCAGTTATCTGTATATAATATATGCCCCTTACCAAGGTATGGTTCTATCATTGTTCGAACCACATCACCTGAGATGCCCAATAACTTCCTGGTATTTTGCAATGTATAACTTCCAGTGTACACAATAATATCCAATACCAGACCACTGTAACAATCACAAAGCACAAACAACTTTATACCAAAGCGTTTCCTCTTGCTTGGTATGTACTGCTTGAAAGAGAGTCTTCCTTTGAACAGAATCAAAGACTCGTCAATTACAAGCTTCCTGAAGGGATAAAAATGAGTACTGAATTTCTGTTTCAGATACACAAACACATTCCTAATCTTATATAACCTGTCAGTTCTGTCAGGCCTGGTTTTATCTGAGAAGTGAAGCATACGTAACATTAGCACAAATCGATTCACTGGCATTATATCACTGAAACCTGGTGTTGCAATCAGGGGGTCTGTTGACCAGTATGATTTCACTTTGTGCTTATACACATGTGGCATAAGCATTATTGTGGCAAAGAAAAGATACAGCTCAGCCACAGTTGCCTCCTTCCATTGGTGTAGACGTGATTTTGGTGAAAGTATTGTGTTTGCCATGGTGTACTCGTAGTATGTGTTGCTTTCCATGACAATACTTTTCATCAGTGGTTCGTCAAAGAATAACTCGAAACATTCTAGTTCAGTGGCATTGTTCCCAAGTGCACAAGATGGCCGTATTCCACTTTGGCTGCCATCAAACTGGTGGGGATTTGGAACAAAATTGACAGCTTCCTGCCAATCCCAGGTGTGGTCTGCTGGTGGGTACTGGACAATGACAGGTGGTTGTGGTGGTTGTGGTTGTGGAGGTTGTGGTTGTGGAGGTTGTGGTTGTGGAGGCTGGTGTGGTGGGGGAGTGGGGGATGGTGGCCTTTGTTCTAGATCAGCTGAGGCAGCGGCGTGGGTGGCAGCGTGGGTGGCAGCATGGCCCACTGCTGGTGCCTCACCGCCGGCACCACTACCACCACGCACATTTTCCATCCCAATTGCAACAGTATCTTCGTCATTTTCACTGTCTGTTCCTGTTGTACAGCCACGGGATGTACTCCGAGATACACTCCTTCCCCTTGGAATAGCATATGGCACACTTCCAGAGCGCATATATCGTCGTATATACTGACGCTTCACTGGGGAATATTGCACTTCACTATCACTACTGGAACTAGTTTGAAGAGCTTGTAGTTCATATTCACTATCACTATCATCACCCATGCTCTCATCTGAGTCTGGGATTTGGGAAAATAGAAGTTTCCTCTTGGGTTCTGGAACAACTGAACGTGAACACGAGGGCCCAGCACCAGAGGTGGAAGGCTGAGGGTCGTCTGGGTTTTCTTCACTATTACCGATATTATGGTCATTAGTTTCGGTCAAAACCTCACTAAAACCACGAAACTCATCTTCACTGGCACTTCCATCACTATTAGAACTGTCACTGGGGAACAAAAGTGTCCCAATTCGCCGAGGAGTGAGGAGCTTCTTACCGCGAGGCATGGTGGACATTGTTTACTAAGAGGGCATTCCCACAATGCACCACTGGGTCCCAGATTTTTTTTCTACCGCGCACACTGACCACGCAGACCCATTCTCTCACACCTAGGCCTATCAGCCTTTTCGCGCAAGATTTGAGGCCGCTAGAATTTATGCGTACTAGTACGTCAAAAACCCCTACGCGTAAGACGTACTAGTACGACGAAAACCCTCAAAGGGTTAAATAATCTTGGGCCTCGGACACTTATTGTATTGTCTCTCAGTGTACTTGTGGCACCCATGCTTTTTGTTAAAGGAATGTTGCATCTCCTGCCGAGTCTTTAGCTTTCATGTGGAGTAATTTTCGTGTGCAGGTTTGGTACCAATCCCTCCAGGACCTTCCAAGTGTATATTATCATGTATTTCTCTTGCCTGCATTCATGGGAATACAGATCAAGGACCTTCAGCTGTTCCCAGTAGTTTAGGTGCCTTATTATACTTGTGTGTGCCATGGGAGTGTCAACAAGGTGACAAACCTTGCGTTTCTTTGCAGGCGGCTTGGCGTTGATGGCGTTGTATGCACCCAGGACTGCATCCCAGGGGCTGAGCCCTAACGGATCGATGGCACCCTGAAGAATAGGTGTGGCATCTCTCCTCATGATGCCTACAGCGAGCATGAGGATGATGTCTTTTACTTTAATACTATCGTCGTTAGTAACCCACTTAGTGGAACGTATAGATCACTGAAATCTTTTGAGGCTTGCTCAACATGGCAAATGCAAGTCAGGAGGCTCTCGTGCATGTACTGACACTCATGCAAGATACTGGTTAAAATCTCAAGGTAGTGGCATTGACGACTATGCCTAAAATAGCGGCTCCTCCTTAAGCTCATCCCAAGAGTGAACCTCACAAATTTGATCAAGTTGCACAAAGGAACCAATATCACCCTGGGTGAGACCCACTGCTGCAACAGCAGCACGAATGTACTTTGAGTCGGTGGGGTTATCGTATTGAGCCATAACTGTCATCTCAACTAATTGCAACCATGGCTCTAACCTAAGGACCATCAAAAAGAAGGGTCGGGTATGAACAGTTAGCAGACCCACTAGTAGTTGAGTTTATCTGGAGAGAGTTCCAGGGGTCAACGCCCCCACGGCCCGGTCTGTGACCAGGCCTCATGGTGGATCAGGGCCTGATCAACAAAGCTGTTACTGCTGGCTGCACGCAATCGAACATACGAGCCACAGCTCAGCTGGTCAGGTACCGACTTTAGATGCTTGTCCAGTGCCTGCTTTAAGACAGCCAGGGGTCTGTTGGTAATCCTCCTTACGTATGCTGGGAGGCAGTTGAACAGTCTTGGGCCCCTAACAATTATCGTGTTGTCTCTTATCATGCTAGTGACACCCCTGCTTTTCATTGGGGGATGTTGCATCATCTGCCGAGTCTTTTGCTTTTGTAGAGAGTGATTTTTATGTGCAAATTTGGTACTAGTCCCTCTAGGATTTTTCAGGTGTATATAATCATGTATCTCTCCCACCTGCATTCCAGGGAGTTCAGGTTCAGGAACTTCAAGCACTCCCAGTAATTGAGGTGTTTTATCTTAGTTATGCTTGCTGTGAAGGTTCTCTGTACATTTTCTAGGTCAGCTGTTTCACTTGCCTTGAAATGTGCTGTTAGTGTGCAGCAATATTCTAGCCAAGATAGAACAAGCAACCTGAAGAGTGTCATCATGGGCTTGGCATCCCTAGTTTTCAAGGTTCTCATTATCCACTTCTTCAAGGGGGCTCCTTGGTGTGGTGAAAAGGCTCTTGGTCTGAGGAATTAGATCAATTGGTCTCCTTCCTCAGACCAAACCTAATTACTCCCAATTCCCCCTTCTCTATCCCATCTTCCCTTTTTCTTTTCCTCCTCCCCACCGCTCCCTTTCGCCCTTCCTCTTTTTGGCCTTTGGGAATTTTCCCACAGGCATGCTAGTTCCTGGGTAGGGGAAAGAGTACTGGGGTCCATCCCATTCCATTGAGGTTCTTGGCAGTGGTGTAGTTTGTCCTGGAATCTGGATCGCCTGGGGATGTCCCAATCCCTCTCCGGTCTCCCAGGGGGGTGGCTTTGGGTGTCTTTTGGGCGAAGGGTGTATCTCTGGAGGCTGCCTTTCGGATTCCGGGGGTGGTGGTCAAAGGAGGTATGCTTTGTGGTGGATATCTGGCCGCCCTCTCTTCTGTCCACCGAGGTAGCTCGGCAGATGTGAGGTTGCTATCCCGGATTTCTGGTTTACTGGCATGAAGGGTAGGGTATGGCACGGGTTCCATGCTGCATCTGCACTACTTGCAGTGCTGAGGTCCTCTTGGGCATGGAGGGAGATTTCTGGCTTTTTCATTCCTCCCAGAAACTATCCCTCCCCAGTCCTTCCTTTCTTTTTCTTTTTTCTTTCTTTTTTTCTCAAAAACAAGAAGAAAGAAGTAACCTAACCATGGAGGACTCAATCCATGACCCCACTACCCCTGGACCCCTTCTTGTTACCATACCCCATTCTGACCTCGCCTTGTCTTTTGACCACTCTTCGGACACTCTTAATGCCCCTGTACCTCTTGCTGGTGCTGTTTCTTCACCCACTTCAGGTACTAGGGTTTTGACTGACTCCTTCGATTTATCTGACCTCCACTCTCCTTTGACTATGCTTCTGGTCTCTCCCTCTATGATGCGGCAATTTTCAAATCGCCAGCCCATTCCACGTCGGACAAACTCCGATCCCACTCCTAAACGCTAATGACAATTACCTGATGATGATACTTCTTCACTTTCTCGTTCTTCTCAGAAAAGATCGACACGTCTTGCACTCCCTTTCCACACTCAGTTTCAGAAAGCACAATGGACTAAATTTTTTACTTTACAACTGACTTCCTCTATAGCCTATCGCTCCGACCAAAGTATTGGCAAGGCACTCCTACGCCATGTTGGTAGAGATATTTTCTTTCATGCTCTTAAGAGCAGTACACGCATCATCACCGTCCAGAATGCTAGCCAAGCACATGATCTTTCTCTTCTCTCACATATCGATACTATTCCTGTCACTATTAAAAAACATCATTCCCTCAATTCTTGTAGTGGTACTGTCATTCTGCCCCATACCATAGTCCAACAGAATTTCCAGACATGTGGCAATGACAGTCTCGAACAGCTGGAACTCCAAGATCTCCCAATCCTCCAGGTAGACACTTATGTCCTTCCAGCCCACGGGTGGAGACGATACCCTTGCAATGTGGCTCGTTTCACTTTTGACAACTGTGAGCTCCCATCCTCAGTTTATGTAGCAGAACATCGGTTACAAGTTCGAAAGGTGATCCTTACACCATAACAGTGAAGAAATTGCTGGCAATTTGACCATCTAGCAAAATATTACAGATCTATAGCCAAATGCCCAGTCTGTGGTGCCGATTGCCATTCTAATATGTCTTGCAATCGACCTCCCTCTTGCCTTAATTGTCATGAGGCTCACCCTTTGTACTCTCGCCGTTGTCAGGTCTACTTAAATGAGCGGGAAATCCATTACCTCAAAGAGGCAGAAGGTCTTCTTTGTGCAATGGCAGTTTCTCATCTGCACCCCCAAGGGAGACTACCCTGTGTTTCTTATTATCATGTTTCAAAACGTCCCCCCACTTCTGGGGTCCCATCTTCTGCAGCCTCCTCTGTGGTTACCCCTCCCATAGTCACTCCTGTATCTAATTCTTTTGCTGTCCTGGGCTCAGATGTCCCTACCTCAACACCTCAGTCTGTTCTCACTTCTTCATGTTCTCCCTCACAAGCCACGGTATCGACAAGACCTTGTACGACGACACCTCCCAGTCATCCCTCTACTTCTCAGAAGTTTAACCCCTCCTTCCCTTCTTCCACCACATTTTACCTTCCCAGTCTCTGTACCTGGTTCTTCCCCTCTCACTGGCCCCATTACAAGTGTGGAGGTTCACCCTCCTCCTCATACTGTGCCTTCCTCCCCTGTCCCCTCCCAAGTTTCTTCCTCTTCTGCCACCTCCCAGATTTCTGCCTCTTCTGTCCCCTCCCACACTTCTTCTCCAGTTCCCTACACCCTTTTGCTCCCCCTACCTTGGTACAGTCCATTACAGTTCCAATCTTTACTCATCCTCCTCCTTCCATCTCCAATATTGTCTCCCATATGACATCTTTGAATTCCGAAACACTTGAAGCAATCTCTGAATATATTGCAGAGACCAAACCATCAATGGACACTGATCCACCCTCTGTTCCTTCTCTTTCCTCTCCTCCATCTCTGCACAACTCCTTTCTTAGCAGCGCACCGTTCCTTTGCTGCTTGAACGTTTTCCGCTGCCCCCGCATGTGTACTTTTCTAACCACTCTAGTCTGTAGGTACCCTTACCTGCGGATTTCTGATATCTTTGTCGTTGACAATCATGGCCTATTTACAGTAGAATATACACGGCCTCAGGGGTAATCGAGGTGAGCTTCAGATGTTGCTCTCCCAGTTTTCCCTTTGGCTTTTGCTTACAAGAACCAAAATTACACTCTGCTGTTATCTATCCCATCTTAGGCTATAATTTATTGTATTCTTTGGATCCTTTTCCTGATGGGACCTTTAATGAAAGTGCCCTTCTTCTACGCACTGATATTTCGTACCATCAGCTATTTGTTCGCACTTCGCTACATTACACAGCGGCCCGTATCCACTTGCATAGGTGGTATACACTGTTTTCTTTGTATCTCTCTCCTTCTCAAGCATTATCTATCCCGGATATTGCATTTCTTGTTTCGTCATTACTGCCACCACTTCTGGTACTTGGCGATTTTAATGCTCATTTCCTCTGGGGTGCCTCACTTTGATTCCCGTGGCATTCAGTTAGAGGCTTTTCTTGCTTCCCACCCCCTCCACGTTTTAAATACAGGTACTAACACCCATTTTGATCCTCCTACTCATACTCTCTCTTGCATCGACTCTCAGTCTGCTCTTCCTCTGCTGCACTAGACTTCACCTGGTCTGTTCTCCCAGATTTACATGACAGCAATCATTTTCCAATCATTCTTACTTCCCCTTCATATTCACCTCTTTCAGGGTTTTCGACGTACTAGTACGGATTAAGCACCAGGGTTATTGACGTACTAGTACTCCTAAATTCCAGCACCTTTAAATCTAGCGAGAGAAAACTGGTAGGCCTACATATGAAAGAATGGGTATATGTGGTCAGTGTGCGCAGTATAAAAAAAATCCTGCAGCACACAGTGCGTAATGAGAAAAAAACTTTGACCGTGTTTTTCGATTAAAAGTGACTCTGCACTGTATTTTCGTATGGTATTTATTGTTGTATTCTAGTTTTCCTGGTCTCATTTTATATAATGGAAGACATATTACAGAAATAAAGATGATTTTGACTGGTTTTACAATGAAAAATACCTTGAAATTGAGCTCAAATTAACAGAAATGTTCGATTTTTACCGAAGTTCAAAAGTAAACAAATCATGCCAAGCGTCCAAAACACGTCAACTGGCGAGTCTAATATTCTTTCACAAGTGCATTGATATTATTTATACCATTTCTACACTAATGCAATAGTCTGCATAACAGTAAATCTGTTTTTGTAGGAATAAAAATTCGAAGTGGAAAGCCATAGAAATATAAGAGGGGCCTGGGGACATGACTAATGAACAGAGTACTTGTTATTTTAGTGCCAGGAATGTCTTTCTTGTTCATTCTGGACCCTTTTTGGGAATTGGCATCTTCTGAAATTTGTGTGAATTTGGCAAAATTGCCAAAGTTGACAAAATTGCCAATTTATAACCACTTTATTGGGTAGTTGAAATTAGTAAATGCATGGTTTCTTGTACTCATTCAATAGAAAAAATGGAGTTCTAGGAAAATAAATATGATTTTTGTCAACTAGTACACAGGAATTGGCCAAAAATAGGGCTCAAAGTGGGCAGAATAGCCAATTTTTACGCATCGGCAAGACCGCTAACTTTGCAAGAGCATAATTCCTTAAGTTTTCCATAAAATTTCATACTTTTGGTGCCATTATGATCGGGAAAAGATTCTCTATCATTTCATAGGAAAAAATTATTTTTTTTCCGAAAAATTTTTGACCCTGAGAACAAGTTTAGGAGAGGGCCTCTCGACCCTGAAAGGGTTAAAGAGACACCAGAAACAGAGCTCTCTGGACAGATTTATAGTGTGACAGGGGTCCAGTGCCAGTAAAAGACAAAGAAAGGAAGTAACCCCAAACAAGGCTTTGATACCTGAAGTCCTTACAGATGGGGGAGTCTCCTTTCCAACAATAAACTCTCCTCTCTCTCTCTCTCCCCTCCTTGCCTTTTTCCATACACCAACAAGAGTCTTCAATAAAGGTATGTAATGTTTATCATTAAAATTAGTGCTTTATATTTATTTCTCATTGTTTTCTGTATGTATAACTACAGATATTCCTTAAATTTATTTTTTTTTTGTGAATATTTTTTGGGTGTCTGGAACGGTTTAATTGGATTTACATTATTTCTTATGGGAAATATTACTTCAGTTTTCGTACATTTCATATTTAGAATGATTTTCTGGAACAGATTAAGTACGAAATCCGGGGTTCCACTGTACTCTGATATGGCAAACATGAAGAAATTAAACTACATGGGAGAATACAGCAAATTCCAACTACACAATAGAGCAAAAAACTAATGTAAAAGACCTGTTAGTGATAATGTCAGAGGATCTCACTTTCAAAACCCACAAAATTGTATCAATTGTATCTGCTAGAAAAATGACAGGATGGATAATGAGAGCCTTCAAAACTAGGGATGCAAAGACCCAGATAATACTCTTGAGGACGTTTGTCCTATCTAAGCTATAATATTGCTGCACACTAACAGCACCTTCAAAGGCAGGTGAAATTGGTGACCTAGAAAATGTACAGAGAACATTCACGGCACACAATGAAACACTTGAATTTCTGGGAACACTTGAAGTTCCTCAATCTGTACTTCCTGGAATGCAGGTAGGAGAGATACATGATTAAATACATTTGGAAAACCCTAGAAGGATTAGTACCAAACTTGCACAAGAAAATCACTTCCCATGAAAGCAAAAGACTCGGCAGATGATGCAACATCCCCCCAATGAAAAACAGAGACGCCACTAGCACGATAAGAGACAGCACTATGAGTGTCAGAGGCCCAAGATTGTTCAACTGCCTCTCAACATAGATAAAAGGGATTACTAATAGACCCATGGCTGTCTTCAAGAAGGCACTGAACAGGTGGATGATCTTATATGGGTGTGAAGAATGAATGGTGAATATTACAGCAAGGAAAAGGTTGGAGGAAATGGAGATGTGTCTGAGGGCATTTTTTTTATTATTAACACATTGGCTGATTCTCACCAAGGCAGGGTGGCCCAAAAAAGAAAAACTTTCATCATTCACTCCATCACTGTCTTGCCAGAGGGGTGCTTTACACTACAGTTTATAAAACTGTAACATTAACTCCCCTCCTTCAGAGCGCAGACACTGTACTTCCCATCTCCAGGACTCAAGTCTGGCATTGCCGGTTTCCCAGAATCCCTTCATAAATGTTACTTTGTTCACACTATAACAGCACGTCAAGTATTAAAAACCATTTGTCTCCATTCACTCCTATCAAATACACTCACGCATCCTTGCTGGAAGTCCAAGCCCCTTGCACACAAAACCTCCTTTATTCCCTCCCTCCAACCTTTCGTAGGTTGACCCTTACCCCCCCCTTCCCTCCACTACAGATTTATACACTCTCGAAGTCTTTCTGTTTCGTTCCATAAACTCCACATATCCAAACCACCTCAACAACCCTTCCTCAGTCCTCTGGACAACAGTTTTGGCAATCCCGCACCTCCTAACTTCCAAACTACGAATTCTCTGCATTATATTCACACCACATATTGCCCTCAGACATGACATCTCCACTGCCTCCAGCCTTCTCCTCGCTGCAACATTCATCACCCACGCTTCACACCCATATAAGAGCGTTGGTAAAACTATACTCTCATACATTCCCCTCTTTGCCTCCAAGGACAAAGTTCTTTGTCTCTACAGACTCCTAATTGCACTACTCACCTTTTCCCCTCATCAATTCTATGATTCACCTCATCTTTCATCTCACCTTTTCCCCTCATCAACTCTATGATTCACCTCATCTTTCATAGACCCATCTGCTGACACATCCACTCCCAAATATCTGAATAAATTCACCTCCTCCATACTCTCTCCCTCCAATCTGATATCCAATCTTTCAACACCTAATCCTTTTGTTAGCCTCATTATCTTACTCTTTCCTATATTCACTTTTAATTTTCTTCTTTTACACACCCTACAAAATTCATCCACCAATCTCTGCAACTTCTCTTCAGAATCTCCCAAGAGCACAGTGTCATCAGCAAAAAGCAACTGTGACAACTTCCACTTTGTGTTTGATTCTTTATCTTTTAGCTGCACACCTCTAGCCAAAACTCTCGCATTCACTTCTCTTACAACCCATCTATAAATATATTGAACAACCACAGTGACATCACACATCCTTGTCTAAGACCTACTTTTACTGGAAAATAATCTCTCTCTTTCTTACATACTCTAACTTGAGACTCACTATCCTTGTAAAAACTATTCACTACTTTCAGTAACCTACCTCCTATACCATACACCTGTAACATCTGCCACATTGCCCCCCTATCCACACTGTCACATGCCTTTTCCAAATCCATAAATGCCACAAAAACCTCTTTAGCCTTATCTAAATAATGTTCACTTATATGTTTCACTGTAAACACCTGGTCCACACACCCCCTACCTTTCCTAAAGCCTCCTTGTTCATCTGTTATCCTATTCTCCATCTTACTCTTAATTCTTTCAATAATAACTCTACCATACACTTTACCAAGTATACTCAACAGACTTATCCCCCTATAATTTTTGCACTCTCTTTTGTCCCCTTTGCCTTTATACAAAGGAACTATGCATGCTCTCTGTCAATCCCTAGGTACCTTACCCTCTTCCATACATTTATTAAATAATAGCACCAACCACTCCAAAACTATATCCCCACCTGCTTTTAACATTTCTATCTTTATCCCATCAATCCCGGCTGCCTTACCCCCTTTCATTTTACCTACTGCCTCACGAACTTCCCCCACACTCACAACTTGCTCTTCCTCGCTCCTACAAAATGTTATTCCTCCTTGCCCTTTATATGAAAATCACAGCATCCCTATCTTCATCAACATTTAACAATTCCTCAAAATATTCCCTCCATCTTCCCAATAGCTCTAACTCTCCATTTAACCCCTTGACTCTCGCAACTCCCAATCCTGAAGTGTCTCCTGGTGTCGCAAAATTTAAAAAAGAAAATTATTTTCTTATGAAATGATAAAGAATGTTTTCCCAATTGAAATGACACCAAAAACAAGAAATTTGATGGAAGACTGACGGAATTACGCTCTCGCGAAGATAGCGACCTCGGCGATATTTACAAATCTGTGATTTCACAGACTTTGAGCCCTATTTTTGGCTAATTCCATTGTTCCAGTCGACCAAACTCATAACTATTTTTTTAGAAATCCATTTTTTCTATTGATTGAGTACAAGAAACTGCCCATTTACCGATTTCAACTACCCAATAATGTGGTCAGAAATTTGCAATTTGGTCAATTTCACGAAAATTAAAAAATATGACAATTTCAAAATAAGGTTCAAAATGAACAATGCAGACATTCCTGGCTCTAAAAATAACATTTTCTTTGTTCATCAGTCATGTCTCCAAGCCCCTTTGATATTACTCTTGCTTTCTGTTTTGAATTTTTATTCAAACAAAAAATAGAAGATTTACTGTTATGCAGACTACTGCAATGCTGTAATAATTGTATAAATAACATCAACCCATTCATGACTGCATATTAGAATGGCTAGTTGGACATTTATTGGACAATGACATCATTTGTTTACTTTTGAACATCAGCAAAAATCAAACATTTCCCCTAATTTGAGCTCCATTTCCAGGTTCTTTTTATAGAAAAATCAATCAAAATCACCTCTATTTCTATAATATGTTTTCCATTCTATCAAATGAGACCAAGAAAACGAGAATACAACCATAAATACTATACGAAAATAGACCACAAATTCAGCATTTTAATTAAAAAACAGTTGGAGTTTTTTTTTCTCATTATTCACTGCATGCTCCAAGATATTTTTTATATGGTGCACACTGACCACACAGACCCATTCTCTCACATGTGGGCCTACCAGCTTTCTCCTGCTTGATTTGAAGCCACTAGAATTTATGAGTATACATACGTCAAACACGGTACCTCGTAAGATTTATATATACGACCTCAACAGTCAAAGGGTTAATAACTCTCCTCTCCTATTTTTAACTGACAAATCCATTTGTTCCCTAAGTTTCCTCAAGTTGTTAATCTTGCTCCAAAACTTTTTCTTATTTTTCAAAAAAAATTGTTGATAACATCTCACCCACTCTCTCCTTTGCTCTGGTGGCCTGGTGGTTAACGCTCTCGTTTCCCACGGCGAGGGTCTGGGTTCGATTCCCAGCCAGAGTAGAAACATTGGACGTGTTTCTTTCCACCTGTTGTCTATGTTCCCCATCAGTAAAATGGGTACCTGGGTGTTAGTCGACTGGTGTGGGTCGCATCCTGGGACACTGACCTAATTTGCCCGAAATGCAGAGCATAACAAGGGAGTTTCTATATAGTAGTATGTCATTGTTGTCAGCTAGGACTGTATACCTTGTACATGTACTTGTAGTAAATAAAGATATTATTATTATTATTATATATATTATTATTATTATTATATATATTATTATTATTATTATATATATTATTATTATTATTATATATATTATTATTATTATTATTATTACATTACTTTACCACTCTCTTAACCTCTCTTTTTCTCTCCATATACTCTTCCCTCCTTGCATCACTTCTTTGTAAAAACCTCTCATATGCTAACTTTTTCTCCCTTACTACTCTCTTTACATCATTATTCCACCAATCACTCCTCTTCCCTCCCACACCCACTTTCCTGTAACCACAAACTTCTGCTGAACACTCTAACACTATATTTTTAAACCTACCCCATACATCTTCGACCCCATTGCCTATGCTCTCACTAGCCCATCCATCCTCCAATAGTTGTTTATATCTTACTTTAACTGTCTCCTCTTTTAGTTTATAAACCTTCACCTCTCTCTTATCTGATGCTTCTATTTTCCTCATATCCCATCTACCTTTTACTTTCACTGTAGCTACAACTAAAATGTGATCTGATATAACTGTGGCCTCTCTATAAACATGTATATCCTGAAGTCTACTCAACAGTCTTTTATCTACCAATACATAGTCCAACAAACTACTGTCATTATGCCCTACATCATATCTTGTATATAGTGGACCCTCGCCTAACGAATGCATCACATAAAGTTAAATCCGGCTAGTGATATATTTTAACGCAAAAATTTTGCCTTGGTTAGCACTAAAAAAATCACCCAACGTGATTTATTCCATTCAAGACGCGTCCACTTGCGGGCTGAGCACACCTCACTTGTCCCGTGGGTGCCAGTGTTTACAAGCCAGCCACCACGGTCGCATCCAAACATACAATTGGAACATTTCGTACTGTCAGAGCATTTTTAGTGATTGAAACTGCAAAATAAGTTGCAATGGGCCCTAAGAAAGCTTCTAGTGCCAACCATACAGCAAAAAGGGTGAGAATTACTATGGATATGAAGAAAGAGATCATTGCTAAGTATGAAAGTGGAGTGCGTGTCTCTGAGTTGGCCAGGTTGTACACAAAACCCCAATCAACCATCACTACTATTGTGGCCAAGAAAACGGCAATCAAGGAAGCTGTTCATGCTAAAGGTGCAACTTTGTTTTCGAAACAGAGATCGCAAGTGATAGGTGTTGAGAGACTGTTATTGGTGTGGATAAAGTAAAAACAGATAGCAGGAGATAGCATCTCTCAAGCGATCATATGTGAAAAGGCTAGGAAGTTGCATGACGATTTAATTAGAAAAATGCCTGCAAATAGTGGTGATGTGAGTGAATTTAAGACCAGCAAAGGTTGGTTTGAGAGATTTAAGAATCGTAGTGGTGTACATAGTGTGATAAGGCATGGTGAGGCTGCCAGTTAGGACCAAAAAGCAGCTGAAAAATATGTGAAGGAATTCAAGAAGTACATAGACAGTGAAGAATTGAAACCTGAATAAGTGTTTAATTGTGACAAAACAGGCCTGTTTTGGAAGAAAATGCCAAACAGGACCTACATTACTCAGAAGGAAAATGCACTCCCAGGACATAAGCCTATGAAAGACAGGCTTACTCTGTTGATGTGTGCTAATGCTAGCAGTGATTGCAAAGTGAAGCCTTTATTGGTGTGTCACTCTGAAACTCCCAGAGTATTCAGGAAAAACAATGTCCTCAAGGCTAATTTGTGTGTGTTGTGGAGGGCAAACAGTAATGCATGGGTCACTAAAGACCTTTTCTATGACTGGTTACACCATGCATTTGCCCCCACTGTAAAATATTACCTAATGGAAAATAAATTTGACCTTAAGTGTCTCCTGGTATTAGACAATGCTCCTGGTCATCCTTCAGACGTGGCAGAGCGACTTTCTGGGGACATGAGCTTCATTAAGGTCAAGTTTTTGCCTCCTAATACCACTCCTCTCCTGCAGCCCATGGACCAGCAGGTCATTGCAAACTTCAAAAATCTCAACACAAAAGCTTGTTTGAAAGGTGCTTTGTAGTGACCACAGAAACTCAACTGACTCTAAGAGAGTTTTGGAGATCACTTTAGCATCCTCAATTGTGTAAACATTATAGGTAAGGCTTGGGAGGAAGTGACTAAAAGGACCTTGAACTCTGCTTGGAAGAAACTGTGGCCAGAATGTGTAGACAAAAGGGATTTTGAAGGATTTGAGGCCAAACCTGAGAAGCCTATGCCAGTTGTGGAAGAAATTGTGGCACTGGGGAAGTCCTTGGGGTTGGAGGTTAGTGGGGAGGATGTGGAAAAGTTGGTGGAGGAGGACAATGATGAACTAACCACTGATGAACTGCAAGATCATCTTCAATAGCAAGAGGCCACACCTGAGGAAACTGCTCCGGAGGAGGGGATAGAGAAATTGAGGAAGTTGCCTACTTCAAAGATTAAGAAAATGTGTGCAATGTGGCTTTAAGTTCAAACCTTTTTTGATGAAAATCACCATTACACAGCTATTGCAAGCCGTGCTGGTGACTATTACACTGACAATGTTGTGAAACACTTTAGGAATGTCATAAAGGTACGGGAGGTACAGGCCTCTATGGACAGATATGTTGTGCGACAGAGGTCCAGTAACTCTCAAGCTGGTCCTAGTGACATTAAAAGAAGAAGGGAAGTAACCCTGGAAAAGGACTTGCCACCTCAAGTCCTAATGGAAGGGGATTCCCCTTCTAAACATTAACACCATCCACACTCTCCCCTCCTCCCATCCCATCAATCATCACCAGATCTTCAATAAAGGTAAGTGTCATGTACAGTGGACCCCCGCATAACGATTTTAATCCATGCAAGAGGGGTAATTGTTATGCGAAATAATCGGTATGCGAATGAATTTTCCCCATAAGAAATAATGGAAATCAAATTAATCCGTGCAAGACACCCAAAAGTATGAAAAAAAAAATTTTACCACATGAAATATACATTTTCCCACACACAAAGAGAAGGATACATGCACAATAGTAGAGTAGTACATGCACAGTATATATTGTGCATGTACTAGTCTACTAAATGAAGAATAAATGACACTTACCTTTATTGAAGATGCAGCAATGACTGATGAGACACTGTGTCCTGGGAGTGCCTTTTCCTCCTGAGTACTGTAGGTCCTGTTTGGCATTTTCTTCCAGAACAGGCCTTATCACACTGTGTATGCCACTACGATTCTTAAATCTCTCAAACCAACCTTTGCTGGCTTTAAATTCACCAATATGAGCACTAGTTCCAGGCATTTTTCCCTGTTCACCTGGGTGTTAGTCGACTTGTGTGGGTTGCATCCTGGGAGACAAGATTAAGGACCCCAATGGAAATAAGTTACAGTCTTCGATGACACTGACTTTTTTGGGTTATCCTGGGTGGCAAATCCTCTGGGGTTAATTGTTTCTTGGTATTCTCAATAAGCCACACCAACAACGGTGCTACAGCAGAAGCAGCAGCAGCTGACGGTGGTACAGCAGCAACAGACGATGCTACAGCAGCAGCAGACGATGCTACAGCAGCAGCAGCAGCTGACGGTGGTACAGCAGCAACAGACAATGGTACAGCAGCAGCAGACGATGCTACAGCAGCAGCAGCAGCTGACGGTGGTACAGCAGCAACAGACGATGCTACAGCAGCAACAGACGATGTTACAGCAGCAGCAGACGATGCTACAGCAGCAGCAGCTGACAGTGCAGCAGCAGCAGCAGCTGACAGTGCAGCAGCAGCAGCAGCTGACAGTGCAGCAGCAGCAGCAGCTGACAGTGCAGCAGCAGCAGCAGCTGTACCACCAATAGTAGCGATGGTTGATTGGGGTTTATTATACAACCTGGCCAGCTCGGAGACACGCACTCCACTTTCATACTTATCAATGATCTTTTTCTTCATCTCTATTGTAATTCTCACCCTTATTGCTGTAGGGTTGGCACTAGAAGCTTTCTTGGGGCCCATGGTCACTTATTTTCCAGAAAAAGCACCGAAAACACTGTAATAATACGAAATATTCCGATTGTATGCTTGGATGTTACCACGGAGGCTGGCTGGTAAACAATGCCACCGGCGGAACATGTGAGCGTGGCTCAGGCCGCACATTGGACGCGTCTTGGACGAAAATCGGTGAGCGGGTTTTTAAGCGGTATGTGAGGCAAAATTTTTGCGATTAAAACAAGCGGTATGCGGATTAATCGCTATGTGATGCCATCGTTATGCGGGGGTCCACTGTAATTGTACATGTCTTCTTCACTTTGTATGTATTAAAATTAATATTTCACATTGTAAAATTGTTTTTTTCATAGTTTGGAGTGTCAGGAACAGATTAATTTTATTTCCATTATTTCTTATGGGGAAAATTAATTCGGCTAATGATAATTTCGCCTAACATTGAGCTCTCAGGAACGGATTAATATCATTAATATCGTTAGGCGAGGGTCCACTGTACTTATTTATCCTGTTTTTTCTTAAAATATGTATTACTTATAACTAAATCCCTTTGTATACAAAGTTCAATCAAAGGGCTCCCATTATCATTTACACCTGGCACCCAAAACTTACCTACCATACCCTCTCTAAATTATACTCCTATTTTAGTATTTATGTCCCCTACCACAATTACTCTCTCACTTGGCTCAAATGTTCCTATACATTTACTTAAGATCTCCCAAAATCTCTCTCTCTCTCTTCTACACTTCTCTATTCTCCAGGTGCATACACACTTATTATGACCCACTTTTCACATCCAATTCTTATTTTAATCCACATAATTAACAAGGCTGTGGTGATACTTTGTAGTTTACAGCTGTAGTAACAGCATTTGTTTGGCAAGATAGTGAGTGATGGAGTAAGTGATGGCAGAAGAGTTTTTTCTTTTTTAGGTTGCCTTACCTGGGTGGGAGAGAGCCGGTATGTTCAAATAATAATAAGTCTTAATATTAATAATAAATAAAATAGAGGTAAATTAAGTAAGAAACAAAGCATTATAATTTACATAATAATTTTCAAGACATTAACATTAATAACATTAATAACAAACATGGGTGGAAAATGTCAACTTTCTCACTATTAAATTGTCCAAGTACAGTGGACCCTCGAGTTTCGGCAGCTTCAACTTTCGTGAAATTCGACCTTTGGCGAGTTTTTTTTTTGAAAAATTTGGCCTCGAGTTTCGTGAAAAAACTCGTGTTTCGGCGACCGTCCGGTACCCGTCCGCCCGTCACCGTGCACACAAAGCCAGTCTCCCACGCCATTCTCGCTCAGTGTGCCGTTGTTTACCAACACATGACCATCACCATGCGGGTTCATACATTTCATAATAATCCACTGTTTTTTGTGCTTGCAACTGCTAAATAAGTCATCATGGACCCAAGGAAAGCTAGTGCAAGCCCTTTGGTAAATAAAGTGAGTGACAAGGATGTGGAAGAGTTGGTGCAGGACCACAGGGAAGAGCTAACCACTGACAAACTGCAAGAGCTTCAACTCGAAGACCATCAGACCACAGCCGAGGAACTTGCTTCAGAGGAGGAGGAAGAGGGAGTTGATGAGGTGCCTTCTTCAGTGATTACAGACATGTGTGGAATGTGGAATGAGTTGCAAAGTTTTGTTGAAAAGTATCACCCTGACCAAGCTGAAACAAGCCCTATCTGCAACATGTACAATGACAGTGTTGTGTCCCACTTCAGGGAAATCTTAAAGAAACGCCAGAAAAAGACCTCTCTGGATAGATATTTTGTGCACCAGGGGTCAAGTGACTCTCAAGTTGTTCCCAGTGGCATTAAAAGAAGGGAAGTAACCCCAGATAAGGACTTGCTACCTAAAGTCCTAATGGAAGGAGAATCTCCTTCCAAACAATAGTGTACACCTTCCTCCTATCACTTCCTCCCATCTTCCATCCACCCAGAAGTCTTCAGTACAGGTAAGTGTAATGTTATTATTATTTATTTTAAATGCATGTACTTGATTTCTGATTGTTTTCATTATGTAAATCTTTATTTAATTTGAAAAAAAAAAAAATTTTATTTTAATACTTTTGGGTGTCTGGAACAGATTAATTTTATTTCCATTATTTCTTATGGGGAAAATGGTTTCGAGTTTCATGAATTTCGACCTTCGGCGGGCTCTCTGGAACGGATTAATCACGAAACTCGGGGGTCCACTGTACATCACATTAACATATAAATTGACAATAAGTTTTTTGATAAAAAAAAGCTCAAAAAATTCCTTTAACAATAAAAAGTATGGGTGGAGAAAATGATATATGTAAGAATAAAATTCACCATGTAAATCATCACCTTAACATATAAAGATATGAACAATAACACTGCAAGATGCAACTTAAAAACTTCCTGCTACCACAACAATACCACTGTCTGCAAGATGCAACTTAAAAACTTCCGGCTACCACCACCATACCACTGTCTGCAAGATGCAACTTAAAAACTTCCTGCTACCACAATAACAACACTGCAAGATGCAACTTAAAAACTTCCTGCTACCACAACAATACCACTGTCTGCAAGATGCAACTTAAAATCTGCAAGATGCAACTTAAAAACTTCCTGCTACAACAACAATACCACTGCCTGCAAGATGCAACTTAAAAACTTCCTGCTACCACAACAATACCACTGTCTGCAAGATGCAACTTAAAATCTGCAAGATGCAACTTAAAAACTTCCTGCTACCACAACAATACCACTGCTTGCAAGATGCAACTTAAAATCTGCAAGATGCAACTTAAAAACTTCCTGCTACCACAACAATACCACTGCCTGCAAGATGCAACTTAAAATCTGCAAGATGCAACTTAAAAACTTCCTGCTACCACAACAATAACACTATCTGACAGATGCAACTTAAAAATTCTAGACATAAAATACACCAAGTGCATCACTTGAGCAGTAAAATAAATTGTCATTACCATTGTCTACAAGACAAAACTTAAGTTGTTGCAAACCTTTATAAAATTATTTGTGGAGAATATATTAGCTTCCAGGTGAAAATAATAGCAGTCTGTGTTACAAAAAAAGTGATATCTAATAATCATAGAGATCTCCAGTGAATGCTAGAAAGGACTGCCCTTCTAGCATCCAGCCTGTTACTGGGTTTTTGTAACAAGTGGTCAGTATCCTGGTCCAATTATCCATTAGACTTTAATAGTAAGATACAATAGTGCTTCAGGATTACAACTGGTAGGCTACTAACTAAAGAAATTAAAATTTAATAAGTTTATTAATAACAATAAAGTTGTCTTGGCATATAAAATCAAAGTAAATTGATCAAAATAATCACTTCTCTCGTTTACAGTAGTATTGTGCTGAAGGTACATATCATATCTTTATGGCTTTTAAGTACTGTCTGGTACATTGTTAGCATTTAATAACATAATACTAATATATACAAGTGAATATGTGTGTATGTGTGTAAGTGCTCTAAGTAGTTCGCTATGTCTCAAGATTCGACTAGACTTAACCAGTGACTGACTAAAAGTTCTCATATAAACTAACTTCTTGACAAACCTGGCAATCAGAACAGCTTGCTTGAACAGCAATACGACTGATAAGTCGAACAGCAAAAAGACAAGCAACAGCGACACAGAATCAGGTACAAGGAGATAATATAAAGACACTTAGTAGGGACAATATGCAGATCCTCCACAAAAGTCACAAAACTTCCATACTACTGAATCTAAGTTCAGCATTAAAAAGTTCCCAACTGTGAGAGTGCACAGGTGCCAGTACAAATTAGGTCAGAAGCTACAGCTCAGGACCTGAGTTTCTTGGAGTGTCAATGCGACACACAACCTCAGTACAACGTCGAAAATCACTAAGTCTAGACTATGTTTTGTTAACAGAGTTACACAAAACCAACAACAAGAAAGCGACAGAGATGATCTTCCAACAAGTGCCAGCATGAAAGGGCTGGTGACAGGCTAGTCTTGTCGGAAGCAATGTAAAACAGAGAAGAGAGAGAGATAGCTCCTGAGCAAGAGCTAGCGAAAGACAGACTCAATCTCACCCAGGTGAGGTGTGATCACCCCACCCTGATCACGTGACTCCATGGGCTGTTGCTGCCCAGCAACACAGAAGCTGGCAGGGAATGAGCGGAGAGATAGTTACACTAGTTAGACAATGCTGTCAGCTACTTAACACTCTCGAACTATGAGCACTGAATAATATATGTTACATCCTACCTAATAATATAACTATGTCAAATAATAATATAAAGCAATATATTTACGATTTAACTCCATGGACTGTTGCTGCCCAGCAACACAGAAGCTGGCAGGAAAACGAGCGGAGCGATAGTTACACTAGTTAGACAAAGCTGTCAGCTACTTAACACTCTTGAACTATGAGTACAGAATAATATATAAATGTTACATCCTACCTAATAATATAACTAAGTCAAATAATAATATAAAGCAATATATTTACAATTTAGCTAATATCACAAATATAAGCAATATAAAATTATAAGTACAGATAATATACATTATGTACAATACCCCCCCAGCACGACAAACGGTCACACTAGGAGTTGCGTTAGTGTCTTTCACATTATGTTTGTGATAACTCGTGTCACTCTAATCAATAATGTACAGTGGACCCCCGGTTAACGATATTTTTTCACTCCAGAAGTATGTTCAGGTGCCAGTACTGATCGAATTTGTTCCCATAAGGAATATTGTGAAGTAGATTAGTCCATTTCAGACCCCCAAACATACACGTACAAACGCACTTACATAAATACACTTCGCATTCGGAGGTAATCGTTATGCGGGGGTCCACTGTATTATAAAAATTTCAGAGTCACTCTTGTGCCAAACATTTCCATTTTACAGTGTCTATTTCACTACAAGTTAAGCCCCTTGCACTAGGGCAGTACACAGCGTATCGTATCTCTTCATACTCGTGGTTATGTACATCAATGTAGACAGGATAATGTACAAAAGCATGACACATTGAGGCTCGATCGTAGTAGTGGAGACTGTATTCCACTCTTAAGTAGTGGTAGTGGAATGCGAGGCAGTATGGACATCTGCGTATGAGACAACTTGAATGCCGTAACTAAGGAGTGCAGTGAGGTGGGGTGGCTGCAGCAGGAATGTTGCCACTCAGTAACTAACATCACCCACACAACACTCTGCACACTCAACATTCAGCTTCTGTCTCCAACTGTCTCCTTCCCACAACAACATATATCACTACTACTGTGAATATATAAATAGAATAATTAGACATGAGTATACATAGTTAACATGAGCTTGATAGATTACATTACTCTACTGAATTTAAAGTAGCAAGTAACAAAAGGTATTTAGGCATAAAATTACGTTAATCTTAATGTAACAATGATAATTAAGGACGTGACAGAGCATCAGCAATTACATTACAATGACCACTGATATGTTGTATACTAACAGAGTAAGGCTGGATTCTGAGAGCCCACCTCATGATCCTAGCATTTTTACTCTTCATTGTGTTTATGTAGGGGAGTGGATTGTGGTCTGAAAAAAACGTTAATTTTAAATGGAGAAGTGCCCAAATACACGTCAAAATGTTTCAAGAACACCACAAGAGCTAGAGCCTCTTTCTCAATAGTGGCATAATTTTTCTGGTGTGGATGTTGACTGTTGGAGCAGCACAGCACCCACTGCACAACCACTGTTGGAGCAGCACAGTACCACTGCATAACTACTCGCATCTATATTACATCTATATTACACTCACTCACCCACTGGCTATAAACCCAGAAATACTAATCTTAATCTTAAAATAATAAATCCTAACTAGTCATAAGTTTGCCTATGTTACTCAAATATAGACACTTTGTATTGTGCCAAAACAAAAGTATTCACATTGCTAAACTCAAAATTATGATGTAGTCACTTAGCCTTAATACTATAATCTGTAAGGACTTAATGTTAAGAATTAATCTAAGTCTGCTCGAAATGCCTAGCCATGCTAGGTGTCCTAGTGGCCCCCTCTGTAATTAGTATTTTATAACATGTAAACCACAAAATACCCAAAACCTGTAAACCCCACATTGTAACCATTATAGAGAATAAACTTGAATTGAATTGAATATGTAAAAAGAAGGGAAGATTGAAGCTAGGACTCCTCAATACAGGAGCAGGGGAAAGCAGATGCTTCAACCTTGTAAACGAGTCTGAACAATCCCTAGTCCAGATGAACTCAACTTTGCTACAAGTAAGCTCAGTGAGAGGTGTAGGTGGAAGTGTGTGTACTGGCTTGCCAGTCACTTGACACACGTGGCAATGTCGCACATGATCAGCTACTGTTTCCTTCATTTTTGGCCAAGTAAAATGTTTTGCCAGTTTACCGAGAGTCTTCTTGACACCCAAATGTCCTCCTATGGGACTACCGTGCGCAAAATCAACGGCTTGTTCACGAAATGTAACTGGTAACACTATGAGATGCTTGACTGTGGTGGAAACACTATCAGCTGATAACTTACTTGTATTTTTTCTCCATCAGTACACCGTTACTATAATAGTAACAATTATCGAGATCCTTTGCTTCACTCTCAGTAACTGCTATATCTCTCAGTCTTTCCAGTGACTGATCAACAAACTGATCCTTGATTAAATCATCATGAGTTAGAAATTTAATGTCAATTGTGTCCTGACTAGGTTGATGACAAGGGGGAGTCAGTGTTAATGATCCTGGGTGCAGAGCATCACTGAACAACATTTTCAAGCCCAAATCATTGTCATCAACTAACTCAACATGAGACAAGGATGGTTGTTGTATCTTTGACATAGCTCTAGTAATTGTGCTGAGAGGAAATAAAATAGGCTTCTCTCTATAAGCTTCAATGGCATAATTATCATCAGTGGTATTATCAATCACAAGTGGTTCCTTACATATACCAGCATGAAGAATATCGTTCCCTATCAACAAGTTCACTGACCTGATGGGAAATACACCACTGGATATACCTACTGAAATATAACCAGTATAATAGCTTGTTTCAATGTAAACTTTGTGTAGAGGTACTTTTATAACAGCCCCACCATAGGCTTCTAACAATACATCTATCTTGGTATAGGCATCATCAGTTATGGACAGTACATCTTCTCTCAATAATGAGAGGTAACTGCCAGTGTCTCTGAAAGTAATTATCTCAGTTAGATGTGATTTGTCAGGTCCTACTTTGCCTCTCGTTAAGGACTCATCACTGAACGAATCTTTTCATCAGATACACTTTCTGATGCTAGTCATCCTGAGTAATATTATCTAAAACAGTGGGGTCAGAGATATTGCTATGATTTTGGTGCCTTTGTTGCACAGAAGAGGATACAACTTGTGTGGGGGCGCCAGCCAAACGATCGCTTCTCGTATCTCTTTCTAACTTACAGCAATACTCTCTAGTATGTCCTTTTCTGTTACAATAGGTACATTTAATTTTCTTCTTGGTATCAGATTTCTGTCCAACCACAGAGATAGATTCAGGAATGTGAGTTTTCCTAGAATAGGTACGAGAAGTTACAGTAACAGGTACATCAGGCCAGCACTGATCAGCTGATTTAGGTTGCCAACTTCTAGGACAATTTTTAGTTACCTTGTTTCTGTGTGTTTTAGTATGTACAAGTTTGTGAGAAATCTCGTAATTGTCTGCTAATGCTGCAGTTCCAGAATATCCAAGGCAGTATGATCGATCAGATATTCTTGTATGTCAGCAGACATACAGTTGTTAAACTCTTCGTGAAGTGACAACTGAACAAGACTGTCATAATTATTACTCTTAGCACCTCTACACCACCTCTCAAATGCAACTTTTTTCTCACGAGCAAACTCTACACAAGTTTGATCTTGTCATCGCTGTAGTGTACGAAATGCACATTGATAACTTACAGGTAACCAGTTAGATGTCTCTAGAATAGTTTCCTTGACAGCATCATAACTAATGTACTTGGCAAATGGTAAAGCAGCAGTACAAGTTTGAGCTCTTCCTGTCAAAGCTGTGTGCAACAAGGTAGCCCAGTGCATACATGGCCAGTTCATAGCACATGCCTGGTTCTTAAACACATCAAAGTAGGTGTCTAAGTCACTCTCAAAAAACTTAGGAACCATTGAGGCAGCTTTCTGCACATTAAATGTGTCCTGTGTTCTACTAACAGGCTTATCGACTTTGTCAGCTCTATTAATCTGTTGTCTATCGAGACGAACAGTTTCTCTCTGGAAATCTTCTTCGTTAAATTTCCTATGCCTCTATTTGTGCAGTCTGCAACATAATCAGGTGTTCAATCCTCTCAAACTGTTCCTGAGAGATAGGACCAGTGGGTAACAGAGGTGTAGGGAATCTAACAAAAGAGTCAGGATGGTCCTTAGTTCGGGTATCTAGTCCAGCCATCCCTAGAGAGTCTAGATCTGGTCTAGGATAAGTAGCTACAGGTGTAGCATACACGGTACTAGTATGAGGCTGAGTCATATCACCAGCTACACTCTGTACAATGGTGTTAGTCAGGCAGGAAGGTGTGAGCATGAACGGAGTTACACTAGGCCCAGACACTTCTGTAGACAGCCTGTACTGTCAGAACACACAGCCTAGCCGTCTGCACTGACTAGTTCATATTTCGCGGCATTTAGGTGCTGCCCTCTGTAGGCTCACCCACGTCAGTGGGAGGCTGAGCCCATCCGCCCTCACTCCTAGGCCGACCCTCTTGATAGACACAAGTGCTCCCCCTCCACGGACTGGCTTGCGGTCACTCCCTCACACTGCCCGTTGTGTACTCACTCCTATCCAATTAAAGCCAAACTAGTCCATGGCCGTATCATTGCTACCTATGCTACCTTCATCGGCACTAAACCGCTGTTCAGCAGTAAGAACAGCAATAACAGTGGTGACAGCGAAGTCAACGGCATTGTTAGCCTCTTCAGGGTGGAGGGGTCAACACCATCGGTCGACGCCAGTCAACATCATCCGTCGTCATCCAACGCACCTGCTGGCCTAAAGAGTTATCTGTTACTCCCAGCATCTTGACGGGGCCTGAGATAGATCTTCGTCCTAGATTTTCCCCACAAAATCTGGACATAGGCGTCACGGTGTCATCTCCAGCCTTAGCAGTCACGTGTTCACCTCATCACCCTCTCTACAGCCCTTCAACACTCTCCAGCACCATTCTCCTGCCTCCTACAGCATCCTTACGCCCTTCTCAGCTACAAGAAGTAGAGGTGAGGTCGTTTAGTGTGTTGGCTTCGTGTGGCTCCACGTGTGACCACGAGGCAGCTCTGGGGTTGGTTGATACCCCAGGCAGCGTGTAAACACACCAGCCCTCTCTACAGCCTTCTCTGCTACGCAACAACGTCCATCTCGCCGTCCATGTGTGTTGTGTTCTTCCCAGTTTCCTCCAAGAAGTTCTACCTGGCTTAACCACGTGGGAACCCAGTTGGCTTAGCCCCTAAGCCAGCTTAGTTCAGCCCCCACGCCGTCTACAGCAGCTCGTGACTCATCATTGTGTCTACAACTACTCAGCATCTACGTATCTCCAGCCAGTGCAGTTTTTTTTGTGTTGCCCAGTTAAAAATTTTTTTTCTTTCCCTTGCTGTTACATTCCCAGTTCATCACCAGTTTTGTTTTCCCCAGTGATTTGTTACAGTAAAACTTCCTCGTCCCAGTTCAAAGTTTCACTTAAGCTTGTTTTTAGCACGTTCGAGTAGTGCAGTAAATGTTTTGTTCTCCGTGTGCTGAAGCCACAGTCAGTCAGCGCGCCCAGACATGCTTACCAGTGTAAACAAACCACGCACAGCTGTGGCTCACGCTGAGTTAGCCACGTTTCTCTCATATCTTATACCTCCACAGAGTAACCCCGGTCTTTCCTGTTCTTCCCAAGTCCATTCTGATAATTTTTCCTACGACATTGAAGCCCCATAGCAGTATACAAATGCTACGAGGCGTGTAGTGTTACTAGAGCATCACTGAAAGTTTCAGGACCTGCAGCACCCAATACCTTCGTCCATCTCCTGCACTCAAAGTTAAGTAAACAGTGACTTACCTAGCATTTCCTAATATTTTGTGACATTATTTAACTGTCCTGCACCAATACAGTTACAGTTACTGAAGCCATACTTCAGTAAATTGTTCAGTTTTAGCCATCAGTGCACATTTTGCCACTTATCCACAGCTACTTAAATTTTGTACATTTATTTTGCACTTCTACATTTTAAATTTCAGTATTTTATTCTGCATCTTGCACCTCAGTTCTTGATTTAAATTGTTCAGTGGTAACCATTTATACAATTTACCTCTCACACACAGTTTGCAAGTAATTCCTGTGTGCTGTTGATTTTGTTAGTTGCACCTGCAAGTTAGTCACAGATTGTTGACAACCCTGCACTGTTTTGTTTGTTAGTGTGTTTTTTTTTTCTTTAATAAGTGTAATCTTCAAGTACTTACGTATTAGTTTATTCTACCTGCAGTGATACAATCTGTGCCTAGCCCATTACACTTTTCTCCTGTTTCCCCATTTATTTGCTTTACATATATTCTATGTTTTATCTGTGAATATTCACCAATGTGCATTGCATTTTGCTATTTTGTATACCCAAGTCATTGAGTGCATTGTTGGGAACCTGCTTATTTACCATTAATTACCAAAATTACTTGTGAAGTTCATTAATTTTGATCTTGAGATTGTGAAATTTTTGTTTTTGCCAGTGTACACCCTGCTAACACCAGTGTACACCCTGCTAACACCAGTGTACACCCTGCTAACACCAGTGTACACCCTGCTAACACCAGTGTACACCCTGCTAACACCAGTTAACCTTTGCCCTATTCTTGAATTTAATAATTTGCATTTTTATTAATTTTATTTTGTGTGCAATATAGCATTTATTGATACAGTGTATTTTTTTTTCTGTGATTTTTGGCACTATCCCATACTCTGATAGCTTTGCTGTGCCAGCTTCCCTTTGTGCAAGTGAATTACCTTTTTTTTTGCATTCCAATTTGCAACTGCCAGCACCTGCAATCTTTTTAAAACTGTGCTTGCAGCACAGTTTAGTGTTGTGTAGTACCTGATTTATTTTAAATTTTGTGCAATTTTTGCTACCAGTGTTTACAGTTCAACTCCTTTTCATAAATTTTGTTGCCAGTCTCCTGGTGAAATTATTGACCACCCTTAGCATCATTTTGTGCACTTCCCTGTAGTTCATTCACTTGCATACATCTCTTATTTTGTGTTTCAGAGTGTACCACTTTTTTTTTTGTTGTTTTGCTCAAATTATTTCCATCACTAAGCAGTTTACCTAGTACAGTGGTCCCTCGATTATCGACGGTAATCCGTTCCTGGAAGCCGGTCGATTATCGAAATGGTCGATTTACGAATCAATTTTCCCCATAAGAAATAATGTAAATTCAATTAATCCGTTCCTGACACCCAGAAGTATTAAAACAAAAAAAAATTTTACATGAAATATTCATGTAGTACATAAACAATACAATGGGAAATGATGAATGAAACATTAACAGCATAACACTTACCTTTATTGGAGATTCTTCTTAGTTTATGGGAGACTGGAGGAGGAGGAGAGAGTGGATTGTTTATAGTTTGGAAGGGGAATCCCCTTCCAGCAACACCTCAGGTACCATTTGCTTTTCTGGGGTTGCTTCTTTTCTCTGTTTCTTAATGCCACTAGGACCAGCTTGAGAGTCACTGGAGTCCTGTCTCGCAAAATAACTGTGCAGAGAGCTCTGTTTCTGGTGTCTCTTTAAAACTTCCCTAAAATGGGCCAAGACTCTGTCACTGTACAAGTTGCCGATATGGCTTGCAACATCCTTCTCTGGGTGATGTTTCTCCATAAATCTTTCCATCTTACCCCACATAGTAAAAATCTCCTTAATTTCTGAAGAAGGCACCTTCTTCCATCTCTCTTCCTCCTCCTCTGCAGCAAGATTCTGAGCTGCGATCTGTTGCTCTTCCTGCTGAAGCTCTTGCAGCTCCTCAGTGGTTAGCTCTTCGTTGTGGTCCTCCACCAACTCTTCCACATCCTCCAAACTCCCATCCAACCCCATGGAACTCCCCAGTGCCACAATAGAGTTCAAAACTGACATAGGCTCATCAGGGTCAGCCCCAAACCCTTCCAAATCCCTCTTGTCGACACAATCTGGCCACAATTTTCTCCAAGCAGAGTTCAAAGTCCTGGTAGACACTCCCTCCCAAGCCTTACCTATAAGGCTTACACAATGGAAAATACTGAAATGTTCTTTCCAAAAATCTCGTAGGGTCAAGTGAGTGTCTGAGGTCACATTGAAGCACCTTTCAAACATTGCTTTGGTGTACAGTTTTTTAAAGTTTGCAATGACCTGCTGGTCCATGGGTTGGAGGAGAGGAGTGGTATTCGGGGGCAAGAACTTTACCTACTTGAACCCAAACTCCTTCAGAATTAGGTCATCCAAGTTTGGTGGATGAGCAGGTGCATTGTCCATTACTAGCAGGCACTTGAGATCCAATTTCTTCTCCAGGAGGTAATTCTTCACACTAGGGCCAAACACTTCGTTGAACCACTCTACAAAAATTTCCCTCGTGACCCATGCCTTATTATTAGATTTCCAAAGCACACACAATTTACTCTTCATAACATTAATTTTCTTAAATGCTCTGGGATTTTCAGAATGGTACACTAGTAACGGCTTCACTTTGAAATCCCCACTAGCATTAGCACAGAACATTAGCGTCAGCCTGTCTTTCATAGGCTTGTGTCCTGGCATTGACTTTTCCTCTTGTGTAATGAAGGTCCTCTTTGGCATTTTCTTCCAGAAGAGGCCTGTTTCGTCACAATTGAACACTTGTTCAGGTTTCAGTCCTTCAGCCTCTATGTACTCCTGGAATTCATGCACATATTTTTCAGCCGCCTTGTGGTCCGAACTGGCAGCCTCACCATGTCTTACCACACTGTGTATGCCAGTACGCTTCTTAAATCTCTCAAACCAGCCTTTGCTGGCCTTAAAATCACTCACTTCACTATTTGCAGGCAATTTATTTACCAAATCTTCATGCAACTGCCTAGCCTTTTCACAAATAATCGAGGTCATAAGACTGTCTCCTGCTAATTGTTTCTCATTTATCCACACCAATAATAACTTCTCAACCTCTTCCAGTACTGGTGATCTCATTTTTGTCAGCATATTTACCCCCTTTGCAACAACAGCATCCTTGATTTCCTTTCTCATGGCTATGATGGAAGATATGGTTGAATGATTTTTGTTATACATCCTCGCCAGTTCGCCCACACGTACGCCACTATCATATTGTTCAATGATGTTTTTCTTAAATTCAATGATATTTCTCACCTTCTTTACCAAAGGTTTGGCACTAGGAGCTTTCTTTGGAGCCATGGTAGCTTATTTAGCACTTAAATAACTTGCAAGCACTAAAATAAATGAAATATTATGAAATATTTCACTGGAGCACGTGAGAGGACCACCGCTAACTGGTAAACAATGGCACACTGGCTGGGAAGGAAGGCTGAGGCGGGTCGAGGCCTGCTTACCTCTTGCATACGCGTCTGGGACGACGGGTCGAGACGGGTCGATAAACGAATTTCGGTCAATTTCCGAGTCAATATTTTGTCGAAAAAACCGGTTGATTTCCGAAATGGTCGACTTTCAGGCCGGTCGATTATTGAGGGACCACTGTACTGTGGTGCTGTGTTCTCTCTGACTCTGTGTTGAATTGTAGCCAGTGCATACCATTTCTTGCTCTGACCTGTTTACCCTCTTCGTGACCTGCTTGCATTTCAACAATTGACGTCATGACTAAGACACGCAGTGGCCGTACCATTAGTCCAGATTCTGCTGATGCTAGCAATGGTGCCTCAGCCAGCGTGAACACGCGGCAGGGCATCGAAGCCCCAGTGACATTTGGTCAACTTGTGGCTCAAGTCTCGACCACCAGTGGGCCGGCTACTCGTCCATACCCGACCCTTCTTTTTGACGGTCGTTCAAATAGGTTAGAGCCATGGCTGCAGTCAGTCGAGACGACTGTTAAGGCCCTATTTGATAGTCCCATGGATGCACAGTACATTCGTGCTGCTGTTGCAGCAGTGGATCTCACCCGGGATGATATAGGTGCCTTTGTGCAGCTCAATCGCCTTTGTAAGATTCAGTCTTGGGACGAGCTTCAGGAGGAATTTATGCGTTATTTTTGGCGTAGTCGCCAATGCCATTACATTGACATCGTTACCAGCGTCTTGGCCGATTGTCAATACCGGCACGAAAGCCCCCTGGCTTGCATTTGCCGGTTTGAGCAAGCCGCCAAAGACTTTACTGATGCCATCAGCTCCACTAAGTGGGTGAATGGTGACAACTGTATTAAAGCTGAAGACATCATCCCCATACTGGCTGTAGGCATCATGCGAAGGGATGCCCCCCCCTAACCTCCGGGGTGCCATTGATGCGCTAGGACTCGGCCCTCAGCACGACGTCCTGGTGCATATGATGCCATTGACGCGGTCAAGCCGCCTGCCGAGCAAGGCAAGGTTAGTCGCTTTGTGGATGATCCTATACCCATCCTTCTGGCGCCGTCCACAGTGACCCCGCGGTCACGGCCGGAAGTCACTTTTGCCGCTGCTGTCAGACAGCCAGCGCACAAAGTTTCTAACCCCAGTCCCACTAACACTCGCCCAAGTAAAAATATTGACCCCAGTAACAACAGTCAGTCTCATACAAAAAAGCAGTCATCGACTTCCTGGACCAAGGCAAAACGTCGCCAGCAAACACCACCTCCAACCTCACCTGCTAAGCACGTAGTGACTTGTTTCAACTGTGGCAAACGCGGGCACTACCGATCAGAGTGTTACAAACCTAAGTCCCCGCAAAGTAACCATAACTGTCACCACGCTCAGTATCAAAGTAACCGTCACCGTTCCCATGCTCAGTCTCGCGAGGGAGTCTGTATGTACCACAATACTTCCAGTCATGCCTCCCATGAGTGTCACAAACTGCGAAGTACAGGTCTCCCTCAACATTCACGTTTTCAGCTTTCGCGGGCATCACACATTCGCGAATTCCCAACCGCCAAATTCCCAGCCACCAAATTCCCAGCCGCCAAATCATATTCAAGTTTCTCGCCACCTGCGAGTCCCTACTACCCTCCCACCGACCCCCGCAACTGGCAGCCAGCCCTCCCACCACTCAGTGTAGTGAGTGTTTTGTTTGTTCATTATTTGCTATTAAACTACAGTATAAATAATGTAAACACATTCATGACTGCATATTGGAATGGCTATTTGGACAGGTATTGGATGGTGACATCATGTGTTTACTCTTGAACACAGCAAAGAATCAAACATTTCTGCTATTGCTAATAATAACAATAGTAATAATAATAATAATAATAATAATAATAATAATAATAATAATAATAATAATAATAATAATAATAATATGATATAATTGAAGAAGGAAATTGTACAAAAATACGAGGGAGTGGTTGACACATCGTCAGTGTGGCTTTGTTTATGCTGGAGTGAACATTAGTCTCCCTGCTCTTCCAAACATTTCACAATAATTCATTGTTTGGTGCTTGTAGATTGAGTGCGACTGGAGTGATTGAGGCAGTGGTAGAGGTGATAGAGGCAGTGGTAGAGGCAGTGATAGAGGCAGTGGTAGAGGCAGCGATAGAGGCAGTGATATTTACTAACATATATGTTATAAATAATAATAGTACATTATGAATAACATTTATTATTATTATTATAAATGTTATTAATATTAACATGTACTATTATTATTTATAACATATGTATATGTTAGTAAATACCACTGCCTCACCCACCCCAATGGAATTAGTCACTCTGTCTGACTTTTTTGGGTTATCCTAGGTTCTCTACACATGCTGCTATGTATGATAATTCTATGTAACTGTATTTGTGTATACCTGAATAAACTTATTTACTTACACTGCCTCTACCACTGCCTCAACCGCTGAATTATTGTGAAATGTTTGGAAGAGCAGGGAGACTAATGCTCACTCCAGCATAAACAAAACCACACTGACGATGTGTCAACCACTCCCTCGTATTTTTGTACAATTTCCTTCTTCAATTATATCGTATTATTATTATTATTATTACTATTGTTATTATTAGCAGTAGCAGAAATGTTTGATTCTTTGCTGTGTTCAAGAGTAAACACATGTCACCATCCAATACCTGTTCAAATAGCCATTCCAATATGCAGTCATGAATGTGTTTACATTATTTATACTGTAGTTTAATAGCAAATAATAAACAAACAAAACACTCACCACACTGAGTGGTGGGAGGGCTGGCTGCCAGTTGCAGGGGTCGGAGGGAGGGTAGTAGGGACTCGCATTGGTTGAGGAAGTGGTGGAGGCAGTGGTGGAGTCAGTAGTATTTAATAACATACATGTTATTAAAGCATAACATGTATATATTTAGTACAACTTACGACGTTTTCATGTATTTTATGATTGTTCATGGTTCAACAAGTTAAGCAGTATTGTATTATATTTCCCTACAATATATTGGGGCACCAAACATTCACGGTTTTTCAACATTCGCGAGGCTCTTGATCCCCTAACCCTCGCGAATGTTGAGGGACACCTGTATGCTGTCAGCTGAGTGGAGCAAGCAGTCATCGCGCAATGCACGTGCTCATAGAAGCTCTTCCACTAGTTTGGGGGAAGAGGCGCGTCCGCGAAGCCAGCGAAAGACATAGTAACCCTGTCGGAGTCGCTGTATTCCATCCCTGTCCACAATGAGTTCACCGCCCTGGGCAGTGATACGCTTGCCGACAGTGAGGAAACAGAGTGTCTTGACGTTGTTGCCAAGACTCGTACCGTACCTTCCAGGTCGAGCCTCATCAACAAGCGTCGAGCCTCAAGCAGCTGTAACTCCGGGGATTTCGTCGGCCTGTCATGCCTTCATGTTCGGTATGACAACCCGTGTGGACCGCTCATCGAGTCCACTGTCCACCATAAGCCTGTCCAGCTTTTCCTAGATACAGGTTCGGTGGTTAACATTGTCCGCTCCACTCTTTTCCGAGACATTGGCCTTCACGCGGCCATGTTGACAGAGCCGTCTGTCATTCAGACCTTGAGAGGAGTCTCAGGTAATCCGCTGACGGTTCGTGGTCGTACAACGTTAGAATTTGCGGTCCAGGGTCACAAGCTGTCCGCAAAATTCTTAGTCGTAGATAGTATTGTTTTCCCTGGTGACCTGCTCATAGGGTTCAAAACCATGGCAGACCTTAGGATCCGCTTAGATCCAGCTGAGTGGAAAGCAGAATTCAACGGAGTGGATGTGCCCTTCTGGGGCGTGCGCTTAGGATCCACTACGTGCTACTCTGTCTCAGAGTATGCACAGTGCCTGGAATCATTGAAAACCGGTGGTTTCCGTAGCACATTCTCCCCGGGGTCAGTCTCTTGTCCTGATCGACCTCGTAGTAGAGCTCGTTGCCCGTCACCTCCTGGCCATCAGCTCTTAGTTACCAGTGAAACCCAGTCTGGGGACGCCCAGTCTAACCTTCACTCTAACTCTGATGCTGTTGTAGAGAACAGCAGTTGTCAAGCCGCAGTATCCCTGTCGGCAGGCGACTGTCTGACACGTGTCATGGCATCAGCGAGCAGAGTTACTGCTTGTACAAAGTATGACGTCACTTTGTCAGCTAACTCGCTCACTCCTGTTATGGTGTACGTGAGCAGAGCTTTTGAAGGAGACCATGTGCTGGTTGACAACGACACGTGCCGAGTCAAGGGCCTCTCCCTTGAACCATCCTTGCACACAGTGCAATGTGGTAAGTTGCAAGCCCTTGTTGTCAACATGCACAGTCGAGAATTTCCCCTGCGGAAGAATACCTCACTTGTCGACCTTGTCAGATTCCCTCTCCCGGTGAGAGTGGAGGGTGAAGCCCCAGCTGACTTCCTCGTGAGTGCAGATCTCCCAGGCGAGTCTGCTGCTGACTCTTCCAACACCCGGCCAGTGCAGGAAGATGATCTAGCTTTGACAGACTATCCTGAAGAGGTCCCAAAACTTCTCCAGGTTCTCAATCGTGCACGTTCTGCAGTCGCACTAGATGGTGAGTCGATGGGTTTGACTCCACTGATCTTTCACCGTATTCCACTTGACAAAGGTACTAAACCCATTTACGTACCTGCGTACCGCCTGCCACATGCGCAAAGAGTCTTTGCCGAAGAACTCATTACGCGGATGCTCTGTGATGGAGTTATTGAGGAGTCCACTTCCCCATGGAATGCTCCCCTTATTCTGGTCCCCAAGAAAGACGGAACCTGGTGCCCTGTTATTGATTACAGGAAACTGAATGCATGTACGATCCCAGACCGCTTTCCGTTGCCAGTTCTGAACGACCTGTTGCAGAACATCGGCGATAATAATGTCTTTTCAACTCTTGATCTTCTTCAAGGGTTCTGGCAGATCCCCCTCGATGATGAGAGCAGAGAGTTGACAGCTTTCTCTACGCCAACTGGTCATTACCAGTTCAGGAGGATGCCCTTCGGCTTGCGCAGAAGCCCAATCATGTTTAGTCGTTTGATGATGACAATTTTCCGTACCCTCCTAGGTGGCATGCTCATGGTCTACCTGGATGATCTCATAGTCATGTCGCAAGATGTCCCATCACATCTTGAGAAACTTGACAGGGTATTGGACAGGCTAGCTCAGGCAAACCTTAAGGTAAAGCTCTCCAAATGTCATTTCCTCCGGAAGGAAATAAAATTTCTGGGTCACGTAGTGACTCAGAATGACATAAAGACGGACGAGTCTAAAATCTCGGCCGTGCAGAAATTCCCTAGACCCATGACGGCGGATGCAGTCCGGTCCTTCATAGGCCTGGCGGGTTTCTACCGCACCTTTATTGCAGGTTTCTCCACCATTGCTGCACCCCTGACACGCTTACTCAAGAAGGATGCCCCTTTTGAGTGGATGTGTGATCAGGAACGAGCTTTTGTCATTCTTAAGAACAAGTTAACATCAGCCCCAACCCTTGGATTCCCTGATTTCACCAAGGCATTTACCTTGACGACTGATGCCAGCAAAGTTGGCATTGGTGCAGTCTTGTCACAGGAATCTAATGGTAAGACAGCCTATTGCCTATGCTAGCCGTGTCCTTACTAAAGCGGAAGTCAATTATTCAGTGACAGAGCTAGAAGCTTTAGCCATTGTATGGGCCCTGAGTCATTTTCGGGATATCATCTATCATTATCCTATCAAGATTTACACAGATCATCTACCCTTATTGGCCCTTTTTGCGAATAAGAACCTCTCGGGAAAGCATGCTTGGTGGTCGCTCACTTTCAATGACTACAACCCTGAAATTTGCTATGTCCCAGGTAAGCAAAATGTTGTAGCTGATGCCCTGTCGATGCATATAGCATTCGTGAGTGTCGGCAACTCATTCTCTGTTGAGGATCTCAAGAGAGCCCAACAACAGGACCCTGTGTGGTCTCCAGTCTTTCGTTTCCTGACCAAGGAGGACGTTGACTTACAGGTCAAGTCTCCCGTTCCACTGAAGGATTTAGTGGTCAACCAAGGAGTACTGTGCCGTGTTGCACAGCTGGTGGACCCCGGCAGAACCATATACCAACTGGTGATACCAGAGTCCATGATACCAGCTACTCTTAGGTTGATCCACAATGTCCCAGGTGTAGCGCACCCCGGGAAGGACCGCAGTATCAAACAGGCATGAATGAAATATTTCTGGCCTAAGATGGCAGCGGACATTGCCAAGCATGTACACCAGTGTGTTGTTTGCCTACAGCACAAGGGTACCATTACAGGTCCTAACCCCATTCTAAAGTATCCCATTACAAAGGAGCCCTGGGAGAGAACTTCTGTCGACCTGTTGACGAACTTCTCGACCTCGGAGAAGGGAAATAAGCACCTGCTTGTAATGGTAGATAACTTGACGCGGTACAGTGAATTAGTACCCATTCCTGATAAAACCACCGAAACGGTCGCTAGTGCTTTCCGTGAGCATGTTGTTCTTCGTCATATTTGCCCACGTGTCCTTCTGTCAGACAATGGGTCTGAGTTTATAAATAGCATAATGCAGGATCTTTGCTCCAGATTCAACATTCACCAAGTGCCAGTAGCTCCACGCCACCCTGCGAGTAATGGTCTTGCTGAACGTACAAATCGCAAAGTCCTGGAGGTGCTCAGGGTAACCGTTAACCCAAGTTGTACTACATGGGATGAGGCTATCCCAGATGTTCAGTGTACATTAAATTCTTCCCTCAACAGCTCGATTGGTGAGACACCTCATTTTGCTTTGTATGGCTATGACAAGTGCTTACCATATGAAATTCTGTTTGCTCCACCTAGACCTACTTACGATACTGATAACCCCAGTGTAGTAAAGATGAGGACAACGCAGCTTGTCTTCCAGCGGGTACGAGAGAACCTTAAGAAAGCTACTGATAGGTTCACGTCGGACCGCAATGCCCGCGCCAAGGAAAGCAAAGTGGAACCAGGTTGCAAAGTTATGTTGCTCAACCCAGCGCAGACCCCAGGTATGCACAAACTTGTCCCAAAATTTGTGGGTCCTTACCGTGTCCTACGACAGCTCCGTGGCAATAAGTTCAAGGTGAGGGAGATTGCTACGGGAACTATCAAGGAAGCCCACCTTGATCACATGAAGTATGTGGACCATGTGCAGGCCGAAGCAGAGCTGGAGTCGAGTGCGTTGCAACGCCACAATCAGACCAATGCTAGGGACAACCCGTCTATCCCTTCTCCCACTACTACTGGTACAGAAGACGGCCCAGTAAGGCTCCATACTTATGGCCTGCGACCCAGAACAACAGTACATTTCTGTGACATTGACGTACCTACTGACTTGTCTGACTCCTATGCTAGTTATGCTAATTGTTTGCTTGCAGAAATGGGTATAAATGCACACACATTGTATAGCTAGTCGATAATGGAGTCAGAGTGGACAACATCATGTAATTATGTAAATACTTTTAGAAGGGTACCCAGAGTGTAATGAATTCCATGGATATAGTATTATTGTAGGTATGTGCACCCAGTGTTTTTATATAAAAAAAAAAGGCCCTGTATTACTGTCAGGGCAGTGCTGCCCTCTGAGTCACATGTCACACCTTAGGAAATGCTACTGTCAGTCATTGTTTGCAGATGTGAGGGTGCAACATCGTTCATAGACGAGTGGTCAACTGATGTTCAGCCCTGCGGACAACCTGTATATAGAAGATTTTAGTTCCAGTGCTGACGTCTCCAGACTCTCTCCTCGATGAAACAGCGCGGGCAAACCAGTTTTCTCTTCCCCTGGATGGGAGAGTTTTTTTTTTGCCTGTTGCATTTTTATGTCCATTTTTTATTTACTAGTGAGCGAAAGCCAGTCCCTCTCTGGGGTAGTTAGTGTAAGTAATTCCTTTATACCTATGGGCCCACCAGTATTGTCGCGTCGGGACGACGCGAGGTGCGTGGCCGAGCAAATGTAGACAGCCTGTACTGTCAGAACACACAGCCTAGCCATCTGCTCTGACTAGTTCATATTTCGCGGCATTTAGGTGCTGCCCTCTGTAGGCTCACCCACGTCAGTGGGAGGCTGAGCCCATCTGCCCTCACTCCTAGGCCGACCCTCTTGATAGACACAAGTGCTCCCCCTCCACGGACTGGCTTGCGGTCATTCCCTCACACTGCCCGTTGTGTACTCACTCCTATCCAATTAAAGCCAAACTAGTCCACGGCCGTATCATTGCTACCTACGCTACCTTCATCGGCGCTAAACCGCTGTTCAGCAGTAAAAACAGCAATAACACTTCTGCTGTAGTTGCTGTCTCTTTTAGGTCATCAATTAGAGTCATACTTCCTAATTGTGACACTATGCTCTCTGTATCTGAATCATAATCAGACATCTCTGAACGAGCAGGAAACAATATATGTATCTTTAATTAATGCTCTGACAGTTTCTGCTGTGTAATTCCTGTATACGTCACACCGAGCTATTTGGCTACTCGCCAACACGTCTGAAGTTTTAACGTGCTTAACATCGACAAAGTCAGAGAATCAATTAACTGTTTCACTTTGACATACATCACAAAAATAAGTGCACTACGAGAGAGTGATTATGAGAAACTAAAATCCTAATAGGAATTTTAGTGTTGGATGTCTTAGAGCTAGAGCTCATAAATAGTATTCCATCTCCTTGAATCAAGAGACTCAGTCAAGTACATACATCCACATATTATGTTGTACAAGACTTCAGATTAGGAAAGTACTCAAAGTGTTTGACCATAGAGTTACTAGTGTGTCAAACTGGACAATTTCTCCAACACCTTGGACGAAAAGCATCCCAGACAAGCCCCCATTTGTTACAAAAAATGCGATATCTAATAATCATAGAAATCTCCAGTGAATAATAGAAAGAACTGCCATTCTAGCATCCAGCCTGTTACTGGGTTTTTGTAACAAGTAGTCAGTATCCTGGTCCAATTATCCATTAGACTTTAATAGTAAGATAAAATAGTGCTTCAGGATTACAACTGGTAGGCTACTAACTAAAGAAATTAAAATTTAATAAGTTTATTAATAACAAAGTTGTCTAGGCATATAAAATCAAAGTAAATTAAAGTAATCAAAATAATCACTTCTCTTGAGTACAGTAGTATTGCGCTGAAGGCACATATTACATCTTTATGGCTTTTAAGTACCATCTGGTTCACTGTTAGCATTTAATAACATAATACTAATATATACAAGTGAGTATATGTGTATGTGTGTAAGTGCTCTAAGTAGTTTGCTATGTCTCAAGATTTGACTAGACTTAACCAGTGACTGACTAAAAGTCCCCATAATAACTAACTTCTTGACAAACCTGGCAATCAGAACAGCTTGTTTGAACAGTAATACGACTGATAAGTCGAACAGCAATAAGACAAGCAACAGCTACACAGAATCAGGAAGAAGGAGATAATATAACGACACTAAGTAGGAACCATCTGCAGATCCTCCACAAAAGTCACAAAACTCCCATACTACTGAATCTAAGTTCAGCATTAGAAAATCCCCGACTGTGACAGTGCACAGATACCAGTACAAGTTAGATCAGAAGCTACAGCTCAGGACCTGAGTTTCTCGGAGTGTCAATGCGACACACAACCTCAGTACAACATCGAAAATCACTAAGTCTAGGCTATGTTCTGTGAACAGAGTTACACAGAACCAACAACAAGAAAGCGACAGAGGATCTTCCAACAAGTGCCAGCATGGAAGGGCTGGTGAGAGGCTCGTCTTGTCGGAAGCAACGTAAAACAGAGAAGAGAGAGAGATAGCTCCCGAGCAAAAGCTAGCAAAGGACAGAGTCTCTCTCACCCAGGTGAGGTGTAATCACCCCACCCTGATCACGTGACTCCATGGACTGCTGCTGCCCAGCAACACAGAAGCCAGCAGGGAAATGAGCGGAGCAATAGTTACACTAGTTAGACAATGCTGTCGGCTACTTAACACTCTTGAACTATGAGCACTGAATAATATATAAATCCTACCTAATAATAAAACTAAGTTAAATAATAATATAAAGCAATATATTTACAATTTAGCTAATATCGCAAATATAAGCAATATAAAACTATAAGAACAGATAATATACATTATATACACTGTGACCCATTCAGGGGTCGCAATAGTCTGTCTGATCAAACATTCATTCAAGAAGCCAGAATTATTTCATTTCTGAAGAAATGCTAAACCTGTAAAGGTCATACACTGCCTAGGAAATGGGAGTCATTCTGCTTTGATGCAAAAACAAAAAAATAATGTAACTCAAAAATATAGTTTACCTCATGATTATTATATTCATGAGCAAGTGCTAAATCAGTATGGGTCATACAGCCCCTGGAAAATAGGAAGAGGAGGGTATTCATATCTGATGCAAGGAAGGTGAGGGATAACTCTAACTCCTTGGATTAAGAGTATATCACCCAAATCAAGGCAATCATTCTTAAAAGGAATTTTCTAATGAATGAACTCTCATGTGTTGTACTAGGGATGATCTCCATTTAAAGTCTTTTAGACATTCAGAACACTGATATGGTTTTTCTTGAGAATGAACTTTCATGTGTTGTATTAGATTTGAGTTATTTGTAAAGTCTTTTAGACATTCACAGCACTGATATGGTTTTTCTTGTGAATGGATTCTCATGTGTCGTATTAGGAAAGATTTACGTGAAAAGTCTTTCAGACATTCAGAACACTGATATGGTTTTTCTTGTGTATGGGCTCTCATATGTTGTATCAGGGATGATCTATGTTTAAAGTCTTTTAGACATTCAGAACACTGATATGGTTTTTCTTGAGAATGAACTCTCATGTGTTGTATTAGATTTGATCTATTTGTAAAGTCTTTTAGACATTCACAGCACTGATATGGTTTTTCTTGTGAATGGATTCTCATGTGTCGTATTAGGGAAGATTTATGTGAAAAGTCTTTTAGACATTCAGAACACTGATATGGTTTTTCTTGAGAATGAACTCTCATGTGTTGTATTAGATTTGAGCTATTTGTAAAGTCTTTTAGACATTCACAGCACTGATATGGTTTTTCTTGTGAATGGATTCTCATGTGTAGTATTAGGGAAGATTTATGTGAAAAGTCTTTTAGACATTCAGAACACTGATATGGTTTTTCTTGTGTATGGGCTCTCATATGTTGTATCAGGGATGATTTACGTGAAAAGTCTTTTAGGCATTCAGAACAATGATATGGTTTTTCTCGAGAATGAACTCTCATGTGATGTATTAGATTTGATCTATGTGAAAAGTCTTTTAGGCATTCAGAACACTGATATGGTTTTTCTTGTGTATGAACTCTCATATGTTGTATTAGACGTGATTTATATGAAAAATCTTTAAGACATTCAGAACACTGATATGTTTGTTTCCTTGAAGGAACTCTAATGTATTGCATCTTATCGTTTGTTATAAATGACCTTTAAGTCCTTAACACCTTTACTATTGTGACTCCCAAAATTAAAAGTGCTGAGCGTGTCAAAATTTTCAAATGGTAAAGAATGTTTTTCTCAGGTTATGACACCACAAATGCAACATCTGATGGAAAACTAAGATAATTGTTCAGGCACAATTATATGCATCAGCATTTTGGCCTATTTTACATCCTATTTTAGCCTATTTCAATAATTAAGTTGATCCAGTTCCTAGCCAACATACCTACTCTTCTATTAATTATGCACAGGAAACCAATCATTCAATTATTTTAAGGTAATTAGACTAATTTTACAAATACAAAAAATTCTAATTTAAAAACAGAGTTCAAAATAAAGAGAGGGTAACTTCCCTAAGCAACTGGATCTATTAGACAGAAATTATTGGAGAAACCAGAAGTAACAACCATGCAGTGCCAAAGTCTGGAGATGACCAAGAACATGAAGTCTCCATGTTGCCTCAGACTCTCTCTCTCTCTTCAGGTTGAAACACTGCCTCTGAAACACAAATATTAGAATAGTGATAGTTAAGTACTGATTATGTTAGGTGTCTGACTCTTACTACCAGACGAGGAGAGAGTAATGATGAGAATGAACTAGAGGTGGTGGACTGTATTATGATAATAGTTGAGTACAGATGAGTGTTGATGGTGGATGAACATTAATAATACAGTAACAAAACAGATTAATGAAGATGCTGAAAAACACTGTAAACATTCCAGTCGCTAAAACAATTTTGCCTCAGTTCAGTATGTCCCCTGTGGCTTCTATTATATAATACCATAAATCTCTGAGTACTAAAATATAATCATCCCAATAATTGAAGCAGACCTACTGAAAACATGTACAAAACACGTAGGGGCTAGGGAGGATCCTACCCTTCTTCAGGAAAACTGCCAAAAATCAAATATTTTTGTCACTTTGAGCTCTACTTCAGACTACTTCCAGTTTGAAACCAACCAAAGTCCTCTCCTTTTCATTAGTAAGTCTTCCATTTTATCAATTAACACCAGGAAACAACCAGTAAAACCATACACATTATCGTGATCTCACTTGTGTGCTAGAACTCTAAACTGTGCCAGTGAACTTATAAGCTTCATCACTCCAGTGTTTGGAACCAACATATTAGAAAGCAATATTCACTATGTCAAAAAAAGAAGAATTAGTATGCAATTCCTGCCAGAGTATACTCTCAGAGGGGACCTTTAAGCTTAGTGTGTGTGCAAATAACAATACTAGAACTTTTGGCCAGAGGAAAGAGAGTCTCCAAGATAATAGTGTCATACATACACGTGGCTCTCCACATTTACAAGGATTACGGGATCAAGAACTTCGCGAATGTTGAACATTCTCAAATGTTTGGTGCCCAAACACACTGTAGGGAAATATAGTAGAGTAGACCCTTGGGTAATGATGACATCGGATAGCTATAAAATCGGATACCGATGTGTTTTCGCATAAAAATATTGGCTCGGCCAACGATGAAAAACTCAGTTAAGGACATTCGTCCCGAACGTGTCTGCGTGGCCTGAGCCCATGTACAAGGTAGTGTGCCATTGTTTACAAGCCAGGGAGGATGATTCCACTCATACATGTGATATATTTTGTATTATTCCATTTTTTTAGTGCTTGTAACTGCTAAATAAGCCACCATGAGGTAAAGAAGGAAAGAAACACAACATTCAAGAAAAAACTCGTAGCAAAGTATGAAAGTGGAGGAGGAAGAGAGAGGGGAGAATGTGCCTTCTGCAGTGATTCTATAATACGTACGATACTAAAGCAGAAGGTATCAATAAAGGCTATAGTGCCAGCCAGGGATAAAGTGTAAAATTAACAGAGTAGCAAGTTAAGCGAGTAAACGATAGAAAAATGACACGAAAGTAACTCTCCAATGTTGTTGTGCGTATCGGGCCGCTGAACATATGCAGCCCTGGTATGTATCTTCCACCACTTAGCATCTCCTCCATCAAACTAATTAAACTAACATCTCCTCCAAGTGTAAATATAAAAGTGTAACTATAAGTGTATATATAAGTGTAAATACAAAAGGATCCCAATGGAAATACATAAGTCACTCTGACTTTTTTTGGTTATCCTAGGTACTTTACACATATGCTGCTATGTATTATAATCTAGGTATGTAACTGTATTTGTGTATACCTCAATAAACCTATTCATAAATTAAAATGTAAATATTTCTAATTTATAAATTAAAATGTAAATATTTCTTATTTATAAATTAAAAGGGAAATATTTCTTATTTATAAATTTATTATTATTATTATTAACACATAGGTAGTAGGTTGGTATAGGTAGTAGGTTGGTAGACAGCAACCACCCAGGGAAGTACTACCGTCCTGCCAGATGACTGTGAAACGGAAACCTGTAACTGTTTTGCATGATGGAAGGATTGCTGTTTTCTTTTTCTGTCTCATAAACACGCTAGATAACAGGGATATCTTGCTACTCCTACTTACACTTTAGTCACACTTCACAGACACGCATATGCATATATATATACATACATCTAGGTTTCTCTCCTTTTTCTAAATAGCTCTTGTTCTTCTTTATTTCTTCTATTGTCCATGGGGAAGTGGAAAAGAATCTTTCCTCCGTAAGCCATGCGTGTTGTATGAGGCGACTAAAATGCCGGGAGCAATGGGCTAGTAACCCGTTCTCCTGTAGACATTTACTAAAAAAGAGAAGAAGAAAAACTGGGATGCTTAAATGTGCATGGATGTAGTGCGGATGACAAGAAACAGATGATTGCTGATGTTATGAATGAAAAGAAGTTGGATGTCCTGGCCCTAAGCGAAACAAAGCTGAAGGGGGTAGGGGAGTTTCAGTGGGGGGAAATAAATGGGATTAAATCTGGAGTATCTGAGAGAGTTAGAGCAAAGGAAGGGGTAGCAGTAATGTTGAAGGATCAGTTATGGAAGGAGAAAAGAGAATATGAATGTGTAAATTCAAGAATTATGTGGATTAAAGTAAAGGTTGGATGTGAGAAGTGGGTCATAATAAGCGTGTATGCACCTGGAGAAGAGAGGAATGCAGAGGAGAGAGAGAGAGATTTTGGGAGATGTTAAGTGAATGTATAGGAGCCTTAGAACCAAGTGAGAGAGTAATTGTGGTAGGGGACCTGAATGCTGAAGTAGGAGAAACTTTTAGAGAGGGTGTGGTAGGTAAGTTTGGGGTGCCAGGTGTAAATGATAATGGGAGCCCTTTGATTGAACTTTGTATAGAAAGGGGTTTAGTTATAGGTAATACATATTTTAAGAAAAAGAGGATAAATAAGTATACATGATATGATGTAGGGCGAAATGACAGTAGTTTGTTGGATTATGTATTGGTAGATAAAAGACTGTTGAGTAGACTTCAGGATGTACATGTTTATAGAGGGGCCACAGATATATCAGATCACTTTCTAGTTGTAGCTACACTGAGAGTAAAAGGTAGATGGGATACAAGGAGAATAGAAGTATCAGGGAAGAGAGAGGTGAAGGTTTATAAACTAAAAGAGGAGGCAGTTAGGGTAAGATATAAACAGCTATTGGAGGATAGATGGGCTAATGAGAGCATAGGCAATGGGGTCGAAGAGGTATAGGGTAGGTTTAAAAATGTAGTGTTAGAGTGTTCAGCAGAAGTTTGTGGTTACAGGAAAGTGGGTGCGGGAGGGAAGAGGAGCGATAAGATAAGATAAGATTTCGTTCGGATTTTTAACCCCGGGGGGTTAGCCACCCAGGATAACCCAAGAAAGTCAGTGCGTCATCGAGGAATGTCTAACTTCTTTCCATTGGGGTCCTTAATCTTGTCCCCCAGGATGCGACCCACACCAGTCGACTAACACCCAGGTACCTATTTGCTGCTAGGTGAACAGGACAACAGGTGTAAGGAAACGTGTCGAAATGTTTCCACCCGCCGGGAATCGAACCCGGGCCCTCCGTGTGTGAAGCGGAAGATTTAGCCACCAGGCCACCGGGAATGATGATGTAAAGAGAGTAGTAAGGGAGAAAAAGTTAGCATATGAGAAGTTTTTACAAAGTAGAAGTGATGCAAGGAGGGAAGAGTATATGGAGAAAAAGAGAGAGGTTAAGAGAGTGGTGAAGCAATGTAAAAAGAGAGCAAATGAGAGAGTGGGTGAGATGTTATCAACAAATTTTGTTGAAAATAAGAAAAAGTTTTGGAGTGAGATTAACAAGTTAAGAAAGCCTAGAGAACAAATGGATTTGTCAGTTAAAAATAGGAGAGGAGAGTTATTAAATGGAGAGTTAGAGGTATTGGGAAGATGGAGGGAATATTTTGAGGAATTGTTAAATGTTGATGAAGATAGGGAAGCTGTGATTTCGTGTATAGGACAAGGAGGAATAACATCTTGTAGGAGTGAGGAAGAGCCAGTTGTGAGTGTGGGGGAAGTTCGTGAGGCAGTAGGTAAAATGAAAGGGGGTAAGGCAGCCGGGATTGATGGGATAAAGATAGAAATGTTAAAAGCAGGCGGGGATATAGTTTTGGAGTGGTTGGTGCAATTATTTAATAAATGTATGGAAGAGGGTAAGGTACCTAGGGATTGGCAGAGAGCATGCATAGTTCCTTTGTATAAAGGCAAAGGGGATAAAAGAGAGTGCAAAAATTATAGGGGGATAAGTCTGCTGAGTATACCTGGTAAAGTGTATGGTAGAGTTATTATTGAAAGAATTATGAGTAAGACGGAGAATAGGATAGCAGATGAACAAGGAGGCTTTAGGAAAGGTAGGGGGTGTGTGGACCAGGTGTTTAAAGTGAAACATATAAGTGAACAGTATTTAGATAAGGCTTAAGAGGTCTTTGTGGCATTTATGGATTTGGAAAAGGCG